>NC_057802.1:2920805-3096926 GCF_018294505.1 Triticum aestivum | reverse complement strand
CTCTCAAGAACCCACACACTATATCTCTCTAGGTTTGTATCTCTCTCACACAACCCCACGTAGGTGGTGTACGTATACAAGAAGAGAATAGGTGCACCGTGCACGTACTCACGCTTCGTGCCCAGCCACACCCGCGCGGGTACACGGTAGAGCTCATTTCTTTACGAAATGGCAGCCCACGTGCTAATTTGAACGCCTGTAGCGGTTGTTTACCTAGGGAGGTCGTGTACCACGCGTGCACGAAACAAAGTTCGACTTGACGCGTTGCCACGTTATTTTTAAATAAAGTTATAGTGCTCAATGGCACGTACACAGAATATAAAACGATTTTTATGGAGAAAAGGGTAGTCCGCTCACTATATACAATGGAGCCTGCCTGCCTGGTTTGTCGCTCTTCAGAGTATCTCACACAAGGCTGCGGTGGCCTCTCTCTCTCTCACCGTTGGTCACTGATCCGGCCGCATCCCGTCCGCTGGGGGAAAGGGAGTGCGGTGGCCTCTCTCTCTCTCACCGTTGGTCACTGATCCGGCCGCATCCCGTCCGCCGGGGGAAAGGGAGGAAGTGCATCGTTTCTCTGTTTGACGGCGCTGAGGCAGCACGTCCTGATCTATGGTACACGACGTTCTCTCTGACCAAGCTCTGACGCGGCAGGGCCTACGCCACCTGCTCGCAGATTCCGCCCGCCGCCACTCACCTAGTTACATCCCGACGACCTCCGGGTATCCCCTCCGGCCTTGCTCCACTGCCCGTCTTCCCACGTCGCTGCATGTGGATCTTCCATAGTTCTTTGCCCAAAACGTAGCTCGTCCGGCGTACTTTCCATATTGCATTCTCGTCCTCACACCGTTTTAGACAAACACAACCGTGTTGTTATCTTCCCTTAGGACAAGGAATATGCTTCTTTTTTGTCCTCGCATGTGTCATCAAATGTTATTGGCCAGTAATTGTTTCCTTTCTACTCGTTGCTATTGCGACCTTTTGGTGAACTGCACAAATCACTTTTTTCTTAAGAGTGTTTTGTGCAGTTGTACTAAAATGTCACACGGGCAACGTCTCCACATTTCAGTGCGACTGCACAAAGGGTTTTGCTCTATCCACCTCATCCAACTCCGAGCCTAATCTTCTCCAACTAGTTAGTCTTAAGAGAGACTGCAAAGGTGATCGGCTTCTATTTGTGTGTTTATTGTTTCATTAGCAGTCCTCTATTATCGTAATCACACTTAATATCTTTGGAACAGGGACGCTCAGCTCTATTTTAGTGGAACTGCACAAAATGATCGGAATGTTGCATGCTCCAGACAGCTACTTTTTTTCCCAACATGCCTTGTTGATTTAGACAGAGCTGGGGGGACGTTGCTGCCAATGAAAGCATGGATCAATTTTAATTTAACACCTTCTCACAACTCTGTCTTCAGTTGTGATGTAATTATTAGCTCTGATCTGCTAATAATTGACATGCATTAGCAAGGAAGTTAGTTTTTTATTGTTTCCGAAAGAGCATCGATGGCAAGATACGCGAAACAAAAGCTGAAAGCTCACACCATTGTACAATTTCATGTCGCTAGAAAATTATTTGTATAGTACGTCAATTATGTAAACAAATGATGGAAGCTTGATAGCATTGCCAGAAGCCTCTTCATCATCCGGGTCCATGTGCCATGCACAAAATTATACTCCTTCGTTCCTAAATATTTTTCATTTTACAAATTTCAAACAGGCATATTTTAGAGTGTAGATTCACTCATTTTGCTTAGTATGTGTACTCCCTCTGTTCCTAAATATTCTATTCATCTTTCTAGAGATTTCAACAAGTGACTACATACGGAGCAAAATGAGTGAATCTACACTCTAAAATATGTCTATATACATCCGTATGTGCCAGTCCATTTGAATTCTCTAAAAAGACAAATATTTGAGTAGTCACTCGTTGAAATCCCTAGAAAGACAAATACTCCGGAGTATATTTAAGAACCGAGGGGGTAGTGCACAACCGCATGGGAGACTCAGCCCGGTCGTTGCGCCGCATTAATAGTGAGTAATGAGCAGTCAAATCATAAGCCCCACCTTTCCCACTGTAAGTTGCTCTGAAGAAGCAACCATCAGTACGCTCTTCTTTGAATCCGCTCATACTACTCCATCCGTCACTGTTTGTACAACGCGCTTCAGAAAAAAGAAAAAAAATCTGTGGGACCAAGGCGACTAGCGATCGGCCTGAAAAATAGCATTGGTAGTTATAGCACGGCGCCTATTACTAGAGGGAATAATGCGTACACACATGCATGCAGTGCTTTCACCCCGGGTACACACATGCATGCACTTACTCCACTCCGTAGTAGTACAGTACATGGAGAGAAAATTGTGGACTTGATTGCGGTTACCACGCCCTAATTAATTGAGCATTAAACCAAACGCGTCTAAAGTCTCTCTGGTGGCGGAAATGCATTGAGAGAAATGCATCATAATGAAGCGCGCCCTGTAAACTGTGACAGAGGGAGGAGTAGTATGAAGGTGCAAAACCAAGTACGTGTATGGCCAGTTGGTCAACGCACCTCCTCTTGGCATATCACTGACATGTGGGACGGGAGTATGAGCAAACCGATCTTAATTGACGGCAAAGAGCCAACCCGCCGTTTCTTGAGAGAGACGAGGAGCGAGAACACACAGATGGGCTCGCACGGAGGCCAAGATATATTCGAGCATGGTTGGTTGATTGATATCATTCATTACATGTTGGACTGCAGTTTTCCTCCCTTCTCCGGAATAAAAAAAATAAGAGTACATACACTCCACCATGCGGTTCTAGTAGTAGTACTACTCGTACTACTGCGCTTGGCTCTTTGCCTCTTCGTGAAGTCGAACAATGATGGTACTCCGCATGTTGGGTACTACAGTGTATGCCTCTGACAATCTGACACCGAATGGACTGATGCATGTCCACCGAGGGTAGGTTGCATTAGTCAAAAGGCGTAAGCGAGCTTCACCTTGTCCTGCAAGCTTCTCCTCGTTCTGCGAGTTGACAGGACACACTAAAAAGTAGTGCTAGTCCATACTCCCTCCTTTCCGGTTAATATGGCTTAATCTTTTTTGTGGGTAAATGAGAGAGCTTTATTCATATATAAGCATTCTTAGGATGATCAGCCAAGACACTGGTCACTAGGAAGCGAGGTACCCCGCAAAAAAAGAAGTAGGAAGCGAGGTGTTTCATCAAGCCAGCTCTCGGCCACATTCAAAGTGCAGCAAGCACAGTTCGCACGAAGATGCGCCGCAAGGTTTGCTGACCTGTTTACATGCTGAATAACAAAAAAAGAGGAAATATTACCGAGCGCTACTTTTTGTAACAGGATATGAGCCAGAATTAAGCGAGAATTGTGGCGAGTGTTCCATGCAATCAACTTCCATTATCACATGCAAGAACCCTCGAAGAGAACCAAATGTGTTGAAGATTGCTTTATCACATTTTAAAATTATAATAAGAGTGCATACGCTCCTCCATCCGGTTCCTAGTACTAGTATAGTACGTACCTTTAGACTATAGTAGTAGTAGTAGTAAACTTTGCGCTTGGCTGTTCGCCTATTCGGGAAGTCGAACAATAATAGGACTAGTAGTATAGTGTATGCTTCTGGCAATCTGACACCGAATTAACTGTTGCACGTCCACCGCCTGAGCGAGGGAGAGCTTGCATTAGTCAAAAGTTTCTCCTTGTCCTGCGAGCCACCGCGCGCAAGCTTCTCCCATCCTGCAACCTTCTCCTCGTTCGGCAAGTTGACGGGACACAACAAAGTAATGCTAGTCCATACTGCCTCCTCTCCGGTTAATATGGCTTAATTTCAAACGAGATAAATACACGGTCTGTCACTGTATATTTGTAAAAATATGGTCAGTGGACTTCATAATATGCTTATTGCGCTCAATATATATATATATTTTCCGGTGTTTATACGGTCACTAGCTCACCCTGACTGAGTATGTGTGTGCATGCACGTGTAGGTTGAGCATTTGAGCATGACCGTGTGTGTCCCGTCGTGTGCTCGGACATGCATGCATTAGGGCGTCGCGCGCGTTTTTGCGTCCATGTGTACGTGTGACTGTTGCATACACGTAGGGGGAGTACGTGTAGGGGCCACTAAGGAGCAGTCAAATCACACAGTAAGTTAGTCGGAAGAAGCAACCATCATTTCACTCTTGAATGACACGTACGCAATATAAAATGGTTGATATGGAGAGAAAAAAAAACCACTATATATACACTAGCAGGAGCCTAAGCTACAAGCTTGCTTGCTTAGGTTGCTCTCTTCACAAGCATAGAACGACGGGCCTGATCCCGCAGCGGGGGGAAGGGAACAATGTTCTACGTAGATGCGGTCGACATCGGCGAGGGAGAAAACCCACAGTCGGTGCGTCCCAATCGGGGGTCACCGCGGTATGGGCCGATGCCGCGTCCCAACCGCCCTTCTAGCTACATCCCGACGTCCCAGGTAGTCCATCTTCCTTTTGGAGCCGGCTTGCTCCACTGCCGTAGCTCCATCTCCATGTCGATCTTTCTCTACTTCTACCGGCTTCTACTTGTGATGAGTTTATGTCTCATGAACTAGTGCCAGTACTATTATTCTAATCACACTTCTTCAATATCTTTGCCATCAGGGATGCTCAGGTCGATTTTAGTGGAACTGCACAAAAGCATCGTTTGATCCGAGGGTGCCAGCCGTCTTTCCTTCGACAGGTTCTACCTGGCCAGGAAATTAAATCATGTTTAGGGTCTAGGGTTTAAGTCGTAGTGACCCCATCAGTAGTTTTTCTTTCGTACACACTCTCACAACTTTTTTCTTTAGTTGTGAAGTAAATATTGGCTATGATCTGTGAATCATTGAAATGCATCAGCATGCGTGTTAGTTTTCCTTCGTATTTTATGGAATGTTGTAACGGGGCAACCTTGTAATAGGAATGAAAATGGAGTGGAAAGTTTCCGTTTTTTCCGGAGAAAAAATGGAAATGGAGAGAAACCAACGTTTCGTTTCGTTGGATCGCGCCATCGAGCAAAACCAACGTTTAAATCACGTCTGTCGTGTTCGTGTCTCACCCTCCTCCACGGCTCGACCCCACACGGTCGCTCGGCATGCCACTCACCGCAAACCGAGTATACGATAACTTTCCCGCCTGCTTGTCGATGGATCGCGCCATGGAGTACTAGCACTACTGGAAGAGATTGACGAGTTGGGGGAGGATAGCTAGGTGTAGCACGGACTCCCAAGAACTTTTTACATGCATGTTGTAGCCGGCTAGTGCGACCTTTGAACGCGGAGCAGCCGCGTGCACCCGGAAGCGGCGCGGGCGACGCTCTCTCGGCCGGCGCGCCGCTTCAATGCCGGCGCCAGTGAGAGGTCGCGTCCGCTCTGGCCGGGCATGAATGCGGCACTGACCGTTTCGGGCGGGAAGCACGCGCAGGTGATGAAGAGGGTTCGGGTTGGTCAGGACCGGCCGTGGCAGCGGTCCGGACGTGCGCAAACAAGAGATGTTGTACGTTAATATTGATGTGTATATAATTAACAACGTAAATAATGTGCCAGTTGGACAAATATAATTGGAGATGGAGATGGAAATGGAATTTTACGTAAACAGGGATATGCATGTCTATGTCTATGTGTGTGTGCGCGACGACTCTCGCGACCTGGAAACAGGGGCGTGTTTTTGATCGAGTTTTCTTTCTTGGTACGTTAGAAAATCAGTTTGTCTAATTCACATCTAGATGTTATTTAAGGATATCACATCTAAGCTCCCACAAGTATATAATGTAGCAACAAGAAACAAAAAAACTAGGAAAAAAAATAGACCACAAACAGGGTGGACATCAACTTAGATGTGACATAACTATGTCACATCTAGATGTGTCCTAGACAGACCCTTAAAAAATTGTCCGCCAGTTTTCGTTTCTTTTTTCTGAAAACGCGCATATTCTATTTAAAACCACTGGTACGGAGAGATTTTTTTACTCCATTATAGCCTCTTGTTTGATAGAGTTTCTCGCGTCTCGCGCTCTCACCCTCTCCATATATGTTACACGCTGGAGGCTCAACGTTCATTTGCTAGTGTTTCCTATATTCACAGTCTCTCACCCTCTCTTCACCAGATCTAAACAAGACTGCGTTGGCCTCTTGTCTCTCTTTCCCCCCTCACAGCTGGTGAAGGAGGCGTCCGTATCCCGTCGCACCGGGAAGGGGAGGAGGTGCAGCGTTCACTCTATCGCCTTCGGCGAGGGAGGCAATCCACTGCCGGGTGCACTGTTCTCTTTCACCCAGCGCCTGTGCAGGAGGGCCACCAACCCCTTCTTCCTCGCTGCCGTACGTAGTGTGGGCAGATCCGGCCTCCCGCCGCACGCCTTGCCACATCCCGACGACCCTAAGGTATAAGTTTCTTTGAAACCGTCGTTGCTCTAGCTGCATCTGGATCTTTTTCGATCTGTAGTCGAATCTAGGTCTTGGTTCAAAGAGGAAAGAAGGGTGCGGTGGGCTGGAGCAAGAATCTAGGACGTGGTTCAATGAGGAAAGGAGGGGCGGAAAGTAGTATCGACTGGCTATCCAGCCGCTTTGTAGGTCGAAAAGGGAAAAAGGGGGTAACCCAGTACACACATCTGTAAGGAACCGATCTCTTTATTAATAAGGGAAAGAAACAGGGGGGTCGGGTAGTTTGTGCAGGACTAGATTTGCTGCCCTCACATAGGAAGAAGGTTCAAAGAGAACAAATATGGGACCAGCGCATATATGCTGCTTGGCTACATACTCTGCATCACCCATTTATACATGTGGACGCACATGGTGCTGGCATGTCCCATACAACTATTTTGCTATTGTTAATCTAAGAATGCCGCCGGAAAATTGAAGCAATGCCACTGTTAACAGTAAATTACATTTTTTAACGAATGTTGTTTCAAGAGAATGTCTCTGTTAATATGAATCAATGCAACCGTTTTAGAAATGCTACTGTCCTACTTTGTTTTCCATCCAAGATAAGTTAGATGCTTCTTTCTGTCACCGTTTGTTTCATCCTCCTTTGTCGGCAAGTAATTATTTCCTTTTTTGCCTCTGTGAAAACAGGGCTATCGATTCAACTTGTTGCTATTGCGACATTTTGCTTCGCTACTCGAAACACTTATGTTTTAAGAGTGTTTTGTGCAGTTCAACTTGAATGTCACACCGGTGACTTTGCTTAATTTTGGTTGAACTGCACAAAAGGAGATCAAGATTTGTTTCCAGCCTTCGTGGCGAGTTGTTTCAAATCTTGGTCTCAACCACATGATGTGCAGTGTGCTTTGAGATGTTGTGCTACTTGTTTTGGTACTGTTTTAAATAAATGTTGAATTGAAGCTATTGTATTGGTGTCTTTTCCCATTAAGTAGTGAACAAAAATGGGACCAACCCAGACATGATGCTTGTTGCTTTGTTACAACAAATTCAGCATCACCCCCTTTATAAGCCAGTAATTGATGCCACTCTCAGAATTAACTACTGAATCTTATTTCAAAACTGCAACACTTGTTAGGGATTGGCGGGATTACCATTTTTGTGGCCGCATGTTTCATCCTCCTTTATTAGCCAGTAATTGATTCCTTTTTTCCTCTGTTTAAACAGGGATATCTATTCAACTTGTTGCTATTGCGACATTTTGCTTCGCTACGCGAAACACTTTGCTTGATTTCAGTGCAACTGCACAAAACGAGATTGGATTTCCTATTCGTGTTGGCAGATTCGTATTTTATCTTGTCCGTCTCATGAAAGGTCAGTACAGGCCTTCATCCACATGATTGTGCAGTGTGCTTTGAGATGTTGTGCTACTTGTATTGGTAATGTTTTAAATAAATGTTGAATTGAAGCTATTGTATTGCTGTCTTTTCCCATTAAGTAGTGAACAAAAATGGGACCAACCCAGACATGATGCTTGTTGCTTTGTTACAACAAACTCTGCATCACCCCCTTTATAAGTAGATGGAAGCGCATACTATTGTTGTGCCCACTCTCCCCTGGAACTATTTATGCTTTTCGTTAATCTAATGCCGCTGGTAAAATTAAGCAATGCCACTCTCAGAATTAATTAACTACTGAATCTTAGTTCAAAACTGCAACACTTGTTAGGAATGGTACTATCCTGCTTTGTAGTTCTTTCTACATGTTTAACCAAGGTATTGTTAAGATAATGTCTCTGTTAAAATGAATCAGTTGCATTGTTTTAGGAATGGTACTTTTCTGCTTTGTCGTTCTTTATACATGTTGAAACAAGGCATTGTTAAGATAATGTCTCAGTCAATATGAATGAATCACACTGATGGAGAATTGCTACTCTCCTGCTTTGTTTCCCATTAAGATAAAGTAGATCAGTAGATGCTTTTCTTCTGGGAGTACAAGTCATCAACCGTTATTTCTCAGTAATTGTTTCCCTTATACCTATTGTTGCTTACAGGGATATCAAAATTAAAGCTCGGTTTTATTCCGACTTCGATTTTAGTTGAACTGCACAAAAGGAGCCAATGTGTCCAAGGCAAACTGCTGCATTACTGGGTCCAGTTGGTCGTTCCACTTTGCAGAAAGAAGCAGTCACTGTTTGCGCTACATTACAGAAGGAATGACCGAGAAGCTTTACAGAGTATTATTAGACACCGGTGACATGACTAGTCTGCAGAAACCATTGGCAATTTAACAACACGTGGAGTGCCCTGGGCAAAAAGTGCCCAAACAAGTACAAGAAGCTACGACAGGACTCCACGATCATAGGCATTACATATTTTGAATGGGAAAAGCTTGTTAAAGTTTAATCATTGATGTTAGCAAGAAGACGTTAGTTTAATATATTGGAATTGGAAAACCTTGTCAAAATTTGCTCATTGATGTTAGCCAGAAGACATGCATTTGATATTTTTGAGTGGGACGCCCTTGCTGTGAGCAGCGTCGAGTATTTTTTCCTATTCCTGTGTTCAGTTTAGAAGTAAATAGTTACTCTGCTGAGATATTCCTGTGTTAAGAGTTTGTTCTGAATATTGTCTATCTAATGCTAGGCCTTGTGTTTGATTGCAAAGTTGAGCTTGGAATGTTGTGGCATGCGGCATCATGAGCTGTTCACCGTGCCTCCTGAGAATAATGCTTCGTATTGTTTTGCATGTCGATCTAATGCCAGTGATTTGCTTGTTAAGAAGATCATCCTCTTTTGTTGTTTCAGTGCTTAAGAAGTTCATCGTCTGATGTTTCATTCATAGTCTATACGACAAGTCGGGTAGGTTAGACGTGAAACCATATGATCTTCCGACCAACTCATGATATTAGGCCGTGATTGGATCATCGTTTTCCAACCAAAACCGCTTGTAAAACTGACGCTTGTAAATTAAAGCAGATGTCTCGGGCGAAGGCGCTTGGTTGGTCGATTTCGACTAGTAAAATATCGAAAGTACTTCACACACGATAAAAACGCTGAACGACACTCGGACGATTGCTAATCCAGCTGTTAGCTGCTGTTTCAGCCTTGCCCATGGATGGCATGATACGCACGTCGTGCATGTATCGTCTGGTAATGTCGTCCATATAGCAGTGCTCGTAAAATATACACTGGTCTCTCAAATTACACGCGTAACCCGCCGGTTTTACTTACAGACCTCGGGCCCTCGGTTTCATTACGCCTGTATTTTACGCGTTGTTTCCGATGACGAGTAAATTACACTTGTATGTTAATACAGGTTTGAAATAAACCAGAGCTCCCAAGCGCGGCCTTACCGTTTCATGCCGTCTCAGTTTCTCGAAGGTGCTCATAGGTGTCCGATGATCCTGGCTTCCTGAATGAGCAGCGGGCGCTGTATCAGACCATCCGTAGGGCCCGCGAGGCCCTCTCCGTTGTCCTTCGAGTTGTTGCGCTCGCCGTGGCGCCGAGCATTGTTAACATCGTCAACGAACATGAGGATTCAGGAGATGACTTTATTTTGACTGGATGACACTAGGGACCCACTAGGGCCATAGCCGTACGTACGCAAGTGCCTCCTTATTATGTACAACTATATTTTTTTGCTTTCTCCTGGTTTCCTGACATCACGGTCCCACACCATTGTCAACCTATGTAGTCAATATAAACGAGAGAATTGCACAAGGTGCGGCCGACAGCTGGGACCAAGCAGCTCGAGCAGTATTTGTGTTTTTGAGGCGTGAGCACTGCAGAGTTTTTCTTGGCGATGATTTCGTTGTTGTTCAGAGGAGAGCAGGGTATTAACTGGGCGGGCTGTGGCCCGTCTAGCCCAGGCCAGATATCCAGCCCAGATACTAATTTTTTCAAGATGAAAATGGCTAGCCCAGCTATACGTCTTTTTGAGGAATACCCAGGCAAGGTCAACTTGTTATTCTCCGCCCCGCTGGGCTGCAAATCTTTCCTAGGAGGGATGCATTAGGCTTAACAGGAAAATGGGCTTTAAAAATAATAAATGGGATGTAATTATAAAAACTGGGCAGTAACTATAAAAAAATGCACCAAACACGAAATTAGTTTATAAAATATTATTTATGGATTTTGAAAATCTTAAATTTTCATTGTTGCGCGCGCAATGTTTCGTTGGATTTTTACGTAATACAAATTTATATTTAATCTGACTAGAAATTTCGGGATAAAAATATTTCGGATCCCATCAAAATGTGGGAAATTTTATTGAATTCTGTCTTCAACGGTTGGTTGAAATTATTAATCGTTGTCCTAGCTAGAAAATGGGCTGTACTTTTAACAAACTGTAAATGGGCTGTTGTAAATTCCATTAGAATTCAAAAATGGGTTGTACATTCTTACAAAACGCAAATGGGCTATAAGTTCTCTGCCACACACTTGTGGGCCTACTAAGTGACGCGTCCCCTAAAAAAATAAGTTGACGCGTATGCAAGGCTTTGTCAACTTATTATAGTCAACACACGGTTCTAGCAGCAGTGGCCGTTGGATGTCTATCCAACGGATGTCGTGCTTCTTCTTCAATCTCGGATATTCTTAGCTTCGGCCGCCCAAAAAATGATTCCTCCCCCTGACATCTGGGGCGCACCGTTTCGGAGGCTGACCTGTGGGCCTACTAAGTTGGAGCGTACCAAGGGCTTTGTCAACTTAGTCAATATAAACGATTCTAGCTTCAGTGACCGTACGATGTCCATCCAACGGCCGTAGTGCTTCTTCAACCTCTGGTCTTCTTGGTCCAGCCGCCCAAAGCAGCGCCGGTCGTGCCGCCTGCTCCTGCCTCCCGTGGCCGGCTGTGCTGCCGCGGAGGCCTCACCGCCCCCATACTACTCCCACCGCTGGCCAGGCCATCCCTCCACTCACCCACACCCCCTGTTATTCTGCGGCGACGGCAGCCTCACACCGCAGCCGAACCAGTGAACCCTCGTACTCCTCTCCGCGCGGGCTTCCACTGCTGCGTCTTCCCCGGCTCCGCGTCGTCCCCTTCCTAGGCCTCGCCGTCGTCCACCGCCCTGGTGCTCTCGGCGCGGCGTGGTCAACGTGGTCAACGACCGACTTCCATCGGAAGAGTACTGTACGTGGAGAGGCTGACAGCTGGGTCCACGGCGGCCGCAAGGAAGTGCCTCCTTATTACGCGCAAAATAATTATTCCTCCACCTGACAGCGGGGACCCACCGGACGGGCCACCTTATTTCGCGAAAAAAACGTTTCCCCCCTGACTGCTGGGACCCACCGGACGGGCCACCGTATTTCGCGAAAAAAACGTTCCCCCCGCTGTCAGCTCGGACCCACCGGAAGTGCCTCCTTATTACGCACAAAAAAATGAATACTCCCCCTGCTAGCTGGGACCCACCTTGGTGGGAGGCTGACTTGTGGGCCTACTAAGTTGACGGGGACGGAGGGCTTTGTCAACTTAGTCAATATGAACGATTCTAGCTCCAGTGACCGTACGATGTCCATCCAACGGCCGTAGTGCTTCTTCAACCTCTGGTCTTCTTGCTCCAGCCGCCCAAAGCAGCGCCGGTCGTGCCGCCTGCTCCTGCCTCCCGTGGCCGGCTGTGCTGCCGCGGAGGCCTCACCGCCCCCTACTATTCCCACCGCTGGCCAGGCCCTGCGGCGACGGCAGCCTCACACCGCAGCCGAACGAGTGAACCCTCATACTCCTCTCCGCGTGGGCATCCACTGCCGCGTCTTCACCGGCTCCGCGTCGTCCCCTTCCTAGGCCTCGCCGTCGTCCACCGCCCTGGTGCTCTCGGCGCGGCGTGGTCAACGTGGTCAAGGAACGACTTCCATCGGACGTGGACTGTACGTGGAGAGGCTGACAGCTGGGTCCACGGCGGCAGCAAGGAAGTGCCTCCTTATTACGCGGAAAATAATGATTCCTCCACCTGACAGCAGGGACCCACCGGACGGGCCACCGTATTTCGCGAAAAAAAGTTTCCCCCCTGACTGCTGGGACCCACCAGCTACACCTTCGCACGCAAGGAAGTGCGTCCGGGCAAAAAAAACGATTCGCCCCCCTGACTGCTGGGACCCACCAGCTACATCTTCGCACGCAAGGAAGTGCGTCCGGGCAAAAAAAACCAAAACGATTCGCCCCCCTGACTGCTGGGACCCACCAGCTACATCTTCGCAGGCAAGGAAGTGCCTGACAGTCGGGACCCACCTGGTCGAAGCGTACGTAGCGTTGTCATTCTGGTCGCGAACGTGTACGTACATATATACTGGTCGATGTAGAGGCGCGCACGTGTCGTAGTAGAGGCGCGTACGTGTCGTAGTAGAGGCGCGCACGTAGCATGTACACGTACGTACAGCGGCCAGGGTGCAAGAAAGAAAATACGGCCACGTACGTACATACGGGCAGGGTCTCGAACGCCTACTCGCGCATACGTATGGCGAGGGCTCGTGTACATGGCTGGGTCGGAACGGAGAAACAACGTCGTCGTCGTGTTCATGGGGAGGCAACGGAATGCGTCGTGTTCATGGGGAGGCAACGGAATGCGTCGTGTTCATGGGGAGGGGTGTGGCGTACCGCAAAACGGAGGAAACGGACCTCCTACGGTCGAAACGGGGGTCCTGTTGATCGGGAGGAGTGTGGCGTACCGCAAAACGGAGGAAACGGACCTCCTACGGTCGAAACGGGGGTCCTGTTGATCGGGAGGGGTGTGGCGTACCGCAAAACGGAGGAAACGGACCTCCTACGTTCGGAACGGGGGTCCTGTTGATCGGGAGGGGTGTGGCGTACCGCAAAACGGACGAAATGGACCTCCTACGGTCGATACGGGGGTCCTGTTGATCGGGAGGGGTGTGGCGTACCGCAAAACGGACGAAACGGACCTCCTACGGTCGAAACGGGGGTCCTGTTCATCGGGAGGGGTGTGGCGTACCGCAAAACGGGACTCCACGGGATACTGTTCATCTCCACCGTCGACCTCCTCCAGCCTCCACGGGCTACCGTCGACCTCCTCCAGCCTCCACGGGCTCCTGTTGATCCAGCCTCCACTGCGCGCTACTCCACCGGCTACTGTTCAACCACCCCTCTGCGGGCACCCCCTCCACTGTCTACTGTTCATCCAGCCCTCCACACCATGGGGTCCTGTTCAACCACCCCTCCACGGGCACCCCTCCACCGTCTACTGTTCATCCAGCCCTCCACCACACCACGGGGTCCTGTTCATCCAGAGGCAACGCCACCGCTCACTGTTCATCCAACCCCCCGCAACGCTCACTGTTCATCCAATCGGTCGACTTCAGTTAGCAGCAGTAGCGAAGGAATCGCTCGATCGGGTTCAGTAACGCGTAGCCTGCAGCGCAATAGCTCGGGTTCAGTTAGAGTCCAACGCCTCGCTCGGGTTCAGTTAGAGCCAACGCCTCGCACACACGCGCGTACGTGTACGAGAGAAACGCGCATCGCTCGGCCGCCGACCTCCCACCGTAACCGGAAACTCCCCGAAATTTTCCTCCCCATCGCTTCTACCATGGTTTTTTCCGTCATGGACGGCAGCTGCGTCTCCGGCCCGCGCAGGACGAAAAGCCCATTTTCTGTCATGATTTTTTGTCATAGAAGTAGGAGCCCACCACATCTATGATGATACCGGGTTTTGTCACAATTATCGTCATAGAAGTGTCATATGTATGACCGAAAAAAATTTCGTTCGGCCCAAAATGTCACGGATGTGTCTTTTTTTTTTGTAGTGCTTGTCCTCAAGCGAAAGCCGAAATCGATGAATATGTCCACATGTTTAGATATAGAGGTGTCGATAAAATAAAATAAGGACATGAGGGCATCATGATCATCTTTAGACAGCAATATGTATTGTCGTATAATTTCTTATGCGAAAGTAACAATTCGTTCACAAGGTAGAGTATGAATCAAAAACTTCATTGAAAACTAAGAAACTATGATATCCCAGTCATTGAAGCAATTGCAATTTATCATAATGTAGAAAAGTGTCAATACAAGAGCTTTTCAGCAAGTCCACATACTCAACTATCATTTAGTCTTTCATAATTGCTAACACTCACGCAATACTTATGAGTTCAAAGCCTCAGTCGGAAACAGAGAAAGATAGGGGCTTATAATTTCGCCTCCCAACCTTTTACCTCAAGGATAATGTCAACAATAATACTTTATGAATATATATATATATATATATATATATATATATATATATATATATATATATATATATATATATATATATATACATGCCCGTGCGTTGCAACGGGAGATCAAACGATAACACAAGTTTGTAATGTGATAAGTATTCTCATGATCCTTCATGTATAAGTCCACGCCCTCTACTTTAAAATCACAGCCAATAGTTATTCGACATGAACGGACAACTTCAAAACAACGAACAACATGTCAAACAATGAATCAATTGAGGGTATGGTTTTCCAGGATATCTATATGGAACATGAGATGTGGTCCTGAGTCAAATTAATTCAACTTATTAGTTCCTTCTGAAATTTAAAATAAAATTTGAAGGAATAACATTATTAATAAATTTGGACCTGATGTCATGAGCTAAATTTAATAGCAAAATGGAAAGAAATACTATTATGAACAAATTTAGAAATAACAATAACATCAAGTAGATTAATCTGTAAAACATGCTTGTTTGTGTTAGGTGAGGTCGGGATAGTCTGGTCGAGACCTCCTCCCTTCCCAATCGCCGCCTAATATGGCGATTCATGCGAATTCCAGACCATAGCTCCCTTGCCCCCCGAATCCAAAATTGCTCCTTTTCAGTCCACGTCATTTGTAGCCGACCATCAACTGCTTCATATTAGTGGGCGCTGGATGCAAAGGTGGCAGCCAACCCACTGTATAGAACGACGTGTAGACATATGTTTTTACACGTACATATATAGCACTAAGCTAGCTAGTAGTTTTTCTTTGAAAAGAACAAAAGATGGCTAGTAGTTTTTTTATTTAAAAATAAAAAAAGTTGATTAGGAATTCTAAATTGGTAGAAATGAACCAGTAATAGATCTTTTAAAACATATATAATAGACATTTTTGAAAAACCCCATATAAATAAAAGTATTTTTTAGAAATGATTAACATGCAGGGTAATAGCATATTTGGAATCTAAACATTTTTCTAAGAGTTTTCCATTTATAACATGTTAAATTTTCTGTTAATATTTAAAAGATATGAATATTTTAAAAAATACTTGAATCTGCAAAAAAAAAAGTTAGAGTAGCTAGACCGTATTACAACACTATGCAACCCTTGAGCAAGATAGTTATATCTTACGCCAACAGGAATTCAGAGAATGATAAAAGGCAAAAGGTTCAGAGAATGATAAAAGGCAAAAGGTGAGAACTGGGATTCAAACTTGGGTGTCCCAACTAGAAGAGCTTGGCACCAACCAATCCGCCTATTGTAGACTTGTGATACACTACGGCAGTATTTTATTTGAACTAAACATGACGGCCAATGACATAAGGGAAAAACGAATCATTTTTTCCACTTATGGGTGGCATTGGTGGGTAACTTCAAGGGTAATTTGGACGACGTACGACCAGAAGCAGTATCTGCTTTATTATTAGGGATATATATATATATATATATATATATATATATATATATATATATATATATATATATATGGATCTTTCTCCAATACATAATGCTTGCCAAAAAGAAAAAGTGTAAAAAAGAAAGGTGAAGATCACCATGACTCTTGTATAAGGGTAGACGATAAAAGTAAAAGATAGTCCATTCGCAGAGGGAAGCAGAGGTTGTCATGCACTTTTATGGTTGGATGCATAAAATCTTAATGCAAAAGAACGTCACTTTATATTGCCGCGGTGCAGTCTGTCGCTTTTATTTCTTCCATATCACAAGTTCGTATAAATCTTTTTTTTCTCCACACTAAAAGATCATACATATTTAAAGAGCAATTTTTATTGAATGCACCGATGACAACTTACTTGAAGGATCTTGCTCAATCCATAGGTAGGTATGGTGGACTCTCATGGGAAAACCGGTTTAAGGGATGTTTGGAAGCACAAGTAGTATCTCTACTTGGTGTAAAAGATTTGGCTAGCATAAGGGAGAAAGCAAGCTCAACGTGTTGGAGGATCCATGATAATATAACTTCTATTCGGATATAAGAAAACATAACCCAGTATGTTGTCTTCCTTGTCCAACATCAACCTTTTAACATGTAATATTTTAATGAGTGCTCACAATCACAAAAGATGTCCAATATAGTGTATTTATATGTGAAACCTCTCTTTCTTTATTACTTCCTATTAATTGCAACAATGACCAAAACTATGTTCGTCAACTCTCAACAACTTTTCCTCATCATACTCCTTATGTGAAGTGATATATCACTCTCCATAAGATCATTATATGATCTTTTTATTGCTTTTTATTCTTTCTTTTTCTTATTCCCTCAAGATCATAGCAAGAAAGACAAAGCCCTCAACTCAAAACTACTCTTTATTATATAACCCACAGACTCGATTACATAGATAGATCTCAAAACAAAACTCAAAGCTAGATCATACTAAAACTTTATTCTACTAGATTGAGATATAACCAAAAGGATCGAACTAAGAAAAACGATAAAGGTATAGGTGTGATGGTGATACGATACCGGGGCACCTCCCACAAGCTTGGCAGTTGCCCAGGGGAGTGCCCATACCCATGTATTTAGATCTCTTTCTTCGGAGGCAGTGATGATGGAGTTGATGATGTTGTAGGCTTGTCCTCCATCTTCCAGGGCATAGGCTCACCATCATAAAAAGATGAACGAGTCTCCGGGATCCTCAAATCTGCAGCCAAACTCATCCTCTTAAATATGTATTCATACTCACAGTTTTGCTTTTGCACGTCATAGATCTAGGCTTGGAGATGCTCGATTTTCTCGTGAAGCTTGAAGATGGCCTCTCCGATGTTCTTGGCGTCCAACTTGTGGTCACGGGTAAATTCCGCGATCATGGAGTGATTGGCGTTGAGTCTGTGTTCCACCATCCCTTGGCACTTGAAAACTTGTTGTTGCTCCATTTATTCGAGCCTTGTCTCCACGCTTCCGGTCTTGTTTGGCCCTTGAACATCACGGATGTGCAGCACCCCTCATGCATCCCGATGGTTTGAGGGTGTTGCAGCACCTCCGCAAGGTAGGGGTTGATGATCTTCTTGAAAAACTTGTCCTTGGGGGCGCTTGGAGACGTCATGGTGATCTAGATCTGTCAGAAAATAGCTCAAAATAAGAATAGAGGATTTTGTCGTGGTACAGTGGTCAAAATCTTCGGGAGATTATATAATGAATTTTTACCGACCAAAAGAAGTTTTGTGCAAGAAAACAGAGTCTGGAGGGCACACGAGGTGGCCACAATCCACAGGGGCGCGCCTAGGGGGGTAGGGCGTGCCCCCAGGCTTGTTGCCTCCTCGTGCACTCTTCGGACTACTTTTTATTTTTCTAATTTTTTAAATATTCCAAAACGGATAAAAATTGCCATTAGAACAGTTTTGGAGTCGGTTTACTTACCGTACCACATACTATTCCTTCTCGGAGTCTGAAACGTTCTGGAAAGTCTCCCTTATGTACTCCTCCGGTGTTATTGTATTTATAATATTGGTTTCAACATTTATGGGAGTACCTGAAATATAACGTTTGATTCTTTGCCCGTTTACCACCTTTGGGTTGGTGCCTTTGGCGTTGTTGATTTTGATGGCACCAGAACAATAAATCTCCTTGATAATGTAAGGACCTTCCCATTTAGAGAGAAGCTTTCCTGCAAAAAATCTTAAACGAGAGTTGTATAGCAAGACATGGTCACCTACATTAAATTCACGCTTTTGTATCCTTTTATCATGCCATATTTTGACTTTTTCTTTAAACAACTTGGCATTCTCATAGGCTTGGGTTCTCCATTCATCAAGTGAGCTAATGTCAAATAACCTCTTCTCACCAGCAATTTTGAAATCATAGTTGAGCACTTTGATTGCCCAATAAGCTTTATGTTCTAGTTCAAGAGGTAAGTGACATGCTTTCCATAAACCATTTTATACGGAGACATACCCATAGGGTTTTTATAAGTAGTTCTATAAGCCCATAATGCATCATCAAGTTTCTTGGATCAATTCTTTCTAGATCTATTAACAATCTTTTGCAAGATCAATTTAATCTCTCTATTGATCAATTCTACTTGACCACTGGACTAAGGATGATAAGGTGATGCAATTCTACGGTTAGCATCATATTTAGCAAGCATTTTATGAAAAGCACCACGAACCAAGATATCTAAATGTTTCCTTACCAAATTTCACTCACCAAAGGCGCTTCACTCACCGGCAACGGCACCAGAAAAGAGTCTTGATGACCCACAAGTATAGGGGATCTATCATAGTCCTTTCGATAAGTAAGAGTGTCGAACCCAACGAGGAGCAGAAGGAAATGACAAGCGGTTTTCAGCAAGGTATTCTCTGCAAGCACTGAAATTATCGGTAACAAATAATGGTGTGATAAGATAATTTTTAACGGTTAACAAGTAAAAAAAGTAACTAAGGTGCAGCAAGGTGGCCCAATCCTTTTTGTAGCAAAGGACAAGCCTGGACGAACTCTTATATAAAGCAAAGTGCTCTCGAGGACACATGGGAATTGTTGTCAAGTTAGTTTTCATCATGCTCATATGATTCGAGTTCGTTACTTTGATAATTTGATATGTGGGTGGACCGGTGCTTGGGTGCTTTCCTTACTTGGAAAAACCTCCTACTTATGATTAACCCTCTCGCAAGCATCCGCAACTACGAAAGAGAAATTAAGATAAATCAAATCATAGCATGAAACATGTGGATCCAAATCAGCCCCTTACGAAGCAACACATAAACTAGGGTTTAAGCTTCTGTCACTCTAGCAACCCATCATCTACTTATTACTTCCCAATGCCTTCCCCTAGGCCCAAATCATGATGAAGTGTCATGTAGTCGACGTTCACATAACACCACAAGAGGAAATACAACATACATCTCATCAAAATATCGAACGAGTACCAAATTCACATGATTACTTATAACAAGACTTCTCCCATGTCCTCAGAAACAAACATAACTACTCATAAAGAATATTCATGTTCATAATCACAGGGGTATTGAATAGCATTAAGGATCTGAACATATGATCTTCCACCGAATAAACCAACTAGCATCAACTACAAGGAGTAATCAACACTACTAGCAACCCACATGTACCAATCTAAGGTTTTGAGACAATGATCGGATACAAGAGATGAACTAGGGTTTGAGAGGAGATGGTGCTGGTGAAGATGTTGATGGAGTTTGACCCCCTCTCGATGAGAGGATCGTTGGTGATGACGATGGCTTCGATTTCCCCCTCCGGGAGGGAAGTTTTCCCGGCAGAACAGCTCCGCCGAAGCCCTAGATTGCTTCTGTCCAGGTTCCGCCTCGAGACGGCAGCACTTCGTCCCAAAAGCTCTCTTCTAATTTTTCCAGGACAAAACCCTCCATATAGCAGAAGATGGGCACCGGAGACCTGACAGGGGCCCCACAAGCCACAAGGGCGCGCCCCCAGGCTTGTGGCCTCCTGGTGGGTCCTGATACGTCTCCAACGTATCTACTTTTCCAAACACTTTTGCCCCTGCTTTGGACTCTAACTTTCATGATTTGAATGGAACTAACCTGGACTGACATTTTTTTCAGCAGAATTCCCATGGTGTTATTTTTGTGCAGAAATAAAATTTCTCGGAATGACCTGAAAATCCACGTAGACACATTTTGGAATTAATAAATAATACTGGCGAAAGAATCAGCATCAGGGGGCCCACACCCTGTCCACGAGGGTGTAGGGCGTGCCCACCCCCTGGGGCGCGCCCCCTGCCTCGTGGGCCCCCTGAGGCTCCACCGACGTCAACTCCAACTCTATACATTCACGTTCGGGGACAAAAAAATTAGAGAGAAGGATTCACCGTGTTTTGCGATACGGAGCTGCTGCCAAGCCCTAGTCTGTCTCGGGAGGGCTGATCTAGAGTCCGTTTGGGGCTCCGGAGAGGGGAATCCGTCGCCGTCGTCATCATCAACATCCTCCATCACCAATTTCATGATGCTCACCGTCGTGCGTGAGTAATTCCATCGTAGGCTTGCTGTACTGGGTTGGATGAGATTTATCATGTAATCGAGTTAGTTTTGATAGGGTTTGATCGCTAGTATCCATTATGTTCTGAGATTGATGTTGCTGTGACTTTGCTATGCTTAATGCTTGTCACTAGGGCCTGAGTGCCATGAATTCAGATCTGAACCTATTATGTTTTCATGAATATATGTGAGTTCTTGATCCTATCTTGCAAGTCAATAGTCACCTACTATGTGTTATGATCCGGAACCCCGAAGTGACAATAATCGGGACCACTCCCGGTGATGATCGTAGTTTGAGGAATTCATGTATTCACTAAGTGTTAATGCTTTGGTCTGGTACTCTATTAAAAGTAGGCCTTAATATCCCTTAGTTTCTAATAGGACCTCGCTGCCACGGGAGGGTAGGACAAAAGATGTCATGCAAGTTCTTTTCCATAAGCACGTATGACTATATTCGAAATATATGCGTACATACATTGATGAACTGGAGCTAGTTCTGTGTCACCCTATGTTATAACTATTGCATGAGGAATCGCATCCGACATAATTATCCATCATTAATCCATTTCCTACGAGCTTTTCACATATTGATCTTTGCTTAGTTACTTTTCCGTTGCCACTGTTACAATTACTACAAAAACTGCTACTGTTACTTTTGCCACTGTTACTGTTGCTTCCATACCACTTTGCTGCAGATATTAAGTCTTTCAGGTGTGGTTGAATTGACAACTCAGCTGCTAATACTTGAGAATATTCTTTGGCCCCCCTTGTGTCGAATCAATAAATTTGGGTTGAATACTCTACCCTCGAAAACTGTTGCGATCCCCTATGCTTGTGGGTTATCAAGACTATTTCTGGCGCCGTTGCCGGGGAGCATAGCTCTATTCTATGAGTCACTTGGGATTTATATCTGCTGATCACTATGAGGAACTTGAAAGACAAAAAAACCAAGATTTATCCCTCAACTACGAGGGGGGGGGGGGAAGAACTGTTGATCAAGCTGAATTGCTAGTGAATAATATGTTGAGTAATGATAATAATTGGACACTTCCTGAACCAACTCCTAAGCCAACTCTGAAGAAAAGGGGTATTCTATTTCTCAGTCCTGAAGATATACAAGAGGCAAAGAAATCTATGAAAGAAAAGGGTATTAAAGTTGAAGATGTCAAGAATTTACCACCTATTGAAGAAATACATGGTCTTGATAGCCCGACACAGGTAGTAAAGGTAAATTCTCTCTATAGATTTGACGAAGGTGATATTCCTCGTTATAAGTTTGTTAGCCAATGCTTAGATGAGTTTGATAATTTTATTGTTAAACAAGAAAACTTCAATGCTTATGTTGGTAGACAATTGAAACATAATGCTTATATGATTGAACACTTGAGTGATCATATATCTAGAGTTAAGGGTGAACTTAAACTTATTAGGAAACATGCTTCTACGGTTACCACTCAAGTAGAACAAGTGCATAAAGCTCAAAATGATTTGCTCAATGAATTAAATAATAAGAAAAATGATAATGCTGTTAGAGTTATGACTAGAGGGGGTAAAATGACTCAGGAACCTTTGTATCCTGAGGGCCACCATAAGAGAGCTGAGCAAGATTCTCACAGAACTAATGTTGATGCACCTAGACCTTCTAAGAGTAAAAAGAAAAATGATAGGACTTTGCATGCTTCTAGTGAACCTGTTGTTGACACACCTGAGAATCCCAATGATATTTCTATTTCTGATGCTGAAACACAATCTGGTGATGAACATGAACCTAGTGATAATGTTAATGATGATGTTCTTGTTGATGCTAAACCTAGCAATAACAATGATGTGGAGATTGAACCTGCTGTTGATCTTGATAACCCACAATCAAAGAATCAACGTTATGATAAGGGAGACTTCGTTGCTAGGAATCATGGTAAAGAAAGAGAACCATGGGTTCAGAAACGCATGCCTTTCCCTCCTAAACCATCCAAGAAAAAGGATGATGAGGATTTTGAGCGCTTTGCTGAAATGATTAGACCTATCTTTTTGCGTATGCGTTTGACTGATATGCTTAAAATGAATCCTTATGCTAAATACATGAAATATATTGTTACAAATAAAAGAAAGATACCGGAAGCTGAAATTTCCACCATGCTTGCTAATTATACTTTTAAGGGTGGAATACCAAAGAAACTAGGAGATCCAGGAGTACCAACTATACCATGCTCCATTAAAATAAACTATGTTAAAACTGCTTTATGTGATCTTGGAGCCGGTGTTAGTGTTATGCCTCTCTCTTTATATCGTAGACTTGATTTGAATAAGTTGACACCTACTGGAATATCTTTGCAAATGGCTGATAAATCAACTGCTATACATGTCGGTATTTGTGAGGATTTGCCTGTTGTGGTTGCAAACGTTACTATTTTAACAGACTTTGTTATTCTTGATATTCCCGAGGACGATAGTATGTCGATTATCCTTGGTAGACCCTTTTTGAATACTGCAGGGCCTGTTATTGATTGCAATAAAGGCAATGTCACTTTTCATGTTAATGGTAATGAGCATACGATGCACTTTCCGAGGAAACAACCTCAAGTCCACAGTATTAATTCTATTGGAAAAATTTCAACAATTACTATTGGAGGTTTTGAATTCCCTCTTCCTACTGTCAAGAAGAAATATGATATTCCTATTGTTGGGGACGTGCATATCCCCGTTGACGTAACCTAGTGTTATTCGAAAATTCTCCGGTTTCATGCAATTCGGAAAGAGTTTGTTAACAAGACTTGATCAACCTTGTTAGTGGATTCCTTTTGATGAGCATGAGATGGATGAAGTTAGAAAGAACAACTCTCTATACCCTCCTTTTACTTTCTGTTATTTAGATTAAATAAAGCAAAAATAGTATTTTCTGTCTGTTTTCTGAATTATTCTTGCAATTAAAAATACCCCGAAAATAAAAGTTCTCCAAATGTCCTGAAATTGAAATATGATTTTTGTAGAATATTTAAGAATATCTGGCACTGAGAACACACCAGAGGGGGCCACCACCTGGCCACGAGGGTCCAGGGCGCGCCCACCCCCCTGGGGCGCGCCCCCTGCCTCATGGGCCCCAAGTGGACCCCCTCCACTTATTCCAGCACCCACTCACTTAGTCTTCCTCCAGAAAAATCCTCCCATAGCTCAAACCCGTGTTCCAGCTCATCTTGCTGCCATTTTCGATCTCCTTGCTCAAAGCTCCATTCACAAACTGTTTTGGGGGATTGTTCTTTGGTATGTGACTCCTCCAATGGTCCAATTAGTTTTTGTTCTAGTGCTTTATTCATTGCAATTTTTTGCTGCTTAGGTGACCCTGTTCTCGAGCTTGCATGTGAAATTTATATGGTCCAAAGTAGTGTTAATGCATGATATAGTCTCTAGGCACTGGTGGGAGTAGTTGCTATCAATTTTGTTGAGTTTTGTTCACTTTTATTTTGGGTCACTAAAAATTTCAGAAATTTTTCAGAGAAAGAAAAATGTTTAGGAAAATGTACCAAGGTGGTTCCTCAAGGAAGCAAGGACCAAGGCTCGCGATACGTGAGCCGAATGATGAACCACCGAGGGAAGCTCAAGTGCGGCCTTGTGAATGGCCGGCAGAGGAGTTTATGGTCCAAGCAGGCATTAAGGATGAATTGACGCGTATGTGCGTAATGCTGAACTTGAGGGCTTCGTGTCAGATAAGTGCCCCAATACTACTACCTAACTGATTCCTTTGTGAGAAGGTTTAAATTTACATCCACGCGAAATTCTCACACTGTTTTATTTGATCTTTATGATAAATCATATACCATGGACCTAGAAGATTTTAATACTGCTTGTAAACTCCCGCAGTGGGGCAATGTTAGTGAACCTCGCAAATCTGAATATAAAGACTTTCTTGCTAGTATAACTGTGGGGGAATCTAGAGAAATCACGCAAGCTACCATAGGGAGCATTCATTTTCCTTCCATACATTATTTTGCTCTCTTTATAGGTAGATGCATTAACGGTAAGGATGAGGCTTGTCACATGTGCGTTCCAGATCTTAGTGCCCTCAAGAGTGCGGTATTAGGAGATAAACAATATAACTTGGGGGCTATTGTTGCACAAAGGTTGCATCTTAATGGTATAAGTGGAGTTTTTTTGGTGGAATTTATGCAACTCGTTTAGCTAATTATCTTGATGTACCCATACATGAAAATGATATAGAGTTGCCTCCTGCTTATTTAGATTATAATGCTATGGTTCGCCATCAGTTTATTGAGAGGAATGAACAGCCCCTTCAGTACCGACTAATCTTTGATAGACAGCGCGCTTTCCATATTGCTCTCCCTACTCCTACTTTCTTTGACTTTCAGGCAAAAAGGAGATATGTTATAACCAGGGAAGAGACGAATGAGTATGAAAGGTGGACAGAGACAGCTCGCCTCCAAGCTGCAGCTCGTCAGGCAGTAGCCGCTGTATCTCAGTACGACCCCAGTTACAACTTTCGATATCTGCCAGGCCATCCGTGGCCATAGACCAACTTAGGCCAAAAGCCTAAGCTTGGGGGAGTACGTATTTCTCACCGACATTACGTTCATGTTCACACACTCATGCTAGTTGTCGGTGAAGGAAATATGCCCTAGAGGCAATAATAAAGTTATTATTTATTTCCTTATATCATGATAAATGTTTATTATTCATGCTAGAATTGTATTAACCGGAAACATAATACTTGTGTGAATACATAGACAAACAGAGTGTCACTAGTATGCCTCTACTTGACTAGCTCGTTGATGAAAGATGGTTATATTTCCTAGCCATAGACATGAGTTGTCATTTGATTAATGGGATCACATCATTAGGAGAATGATGTGATTGACTTCACCCATTCCGTTAGCTTAGCACTCGATCGTTTAGTATGTTGCTATTGCTTTCTTCATGACTTATACATGTTCCTATGACTATGAGATTATGCAACTCCCGTATACCGGAGGAACACTTTGTGTGCTACCAGACGTCACAACGTAACTGGGTGATTATAAAGGTGCTCTACAGGTGTCTCCAAAGATACTTGTTGGGTTGGCGTATTTCGAGATTAGGATTTGTCACTCCGATTGTGGGAGAGGTATCTCTGAGCCCTCTCGGTAATGCACATCACTTAAGCCTTGCAAGCATTGCAACTAATGAGTTAGTTGTGGGATGATGTATTACGGAACGAGTAAAGAGACTTGCCGGTAACGAGATTGAACTAGGTATTGAGATACCGACGATCGAATCTCAGGCAAGTAACATACCGATGACAAAGGGAACAACGTATGTTGTTATGCGGTCTGACCGATAAAGATCTTCGTAGAATATGTGGGAGCCAATATGAGCATCCAGGTTCCGCTATTGGTTATTGACCGGAGACGTGTCTCGGTCATGTCTACATAGTTCTCGAACCCGTAGGGTCCGCACGCTTAACGTTTCGATGACAGTTATATTATGAGTTTATATGTTTTGATGTACCGAAGGTTGTTCGGAGTCCCGGATGTGATCACGGACATGACGAGGAGTCTCGAAATGGTCGAGACATGAAGATTGATATATTGGATGACTATATTCGGACACCGGAATGGTTCCGGGGGTTATCGGATATATACCGGAGTACCGGGGGGTTACCGGAACCCCCCGGAGGCTATTGGGCCTCATGGGCCCAATTGGTGGAAGAGGAGAGGCGGCCAAGGGGCAGCCGCGCGCCCCTCCCCCCCCCAAGTCCGAATTGGACAAGGAGGGGGGGCGGCGCCCCCCCTTTCCTTTCCCCCTCTCTCCTTCCCTCTCCTCTCCTAGTCCAACAAGGAAGGGAGGGAGTCCTACTCCCGGTGGGAGTAGGACTCCTCCTGGCGCGCCTCCTCCTGGCCGGCCGCACCTCCCCCCTTGCTCCTTTATATACGGGGGCAGGGGGCACCCTAGACACAACAATTGATCGTTTGATCTTTTAGCCGTGTGCGGTGCCCCCCTCCACCATAGTCCACCTCGATAATACTGTAGCGGTGCTTAGGCGAAGCCCTGCGTCGGTAGAACATCATCATCGTCACCACGCCGTCGTGCTGACGAAACTCTCCCTCAACACTCGGCTGGATCGGAGTTCGAGGGACGTCATCGGGCTGAACGTGTGCTGAACTCGGAGGTGCCGTGCGTTCGGTACTTGATCGGTCGGATCGTGAAGACGTACGACTACATCAACCGCGTTGTGCTAACGCTTCCGCTTTCGGTCTACGAGGGTACGTGGACAACACTCTCCCCTCTCGTTGCTATGCATCACCATGATCTTGCGTGTGCGTAGGAATTTTTTTGAAATTACTACGTTCCCCAACAGTGGCATCCGAGCCAGGTTTTATGCGTTGATGTTATATGCACGAGTAGAACACAAGTGAGTTGTGGGCGATATAAGTCATACTGCTTACCAGCATGTCATACTTTGGTTCGGCGGTATTGTTGGATGAAGCGGCCCGGACCGACATTACGCGTACGCTTACGCGAGACTGGTTCTACCGACGTGCTTTGCACACAGGTGGCTGGCGGGTGTCAGTTTCTCCAACTTTAGTTGAACCGAGTGTGGCTACGCCCGGTCCTTGCGAAGGTTAAAACAGCACCAACTTGACAAACTATCGTTGTGGTTTTGATGCGTAGGTAAGAACGGTTCTTGCTAAGCCCGTAGCAGCCACGTAAAATTTGCAACAACAAAGTAGAGGACGTCTAACTTGTTTTTGCAGGGCATGTTGTGATGTGATATGGTCAAGACATGATGCTAAATTTTATTGTATGAGATGATCATGTTTTGTAACCGAGTTATCGGCAACTGGCAGGAGCCATATGGTTGTCGCTTTATTGTATGCAATGCAATCGCCCTGTAATGCTTTACTTTATCACTAAGCGGTAGCGATAGTCGTAGAAGCATAAGATTGGCGAGACGACAACGATGCTACGATGAAGATCAAGGTGTCGCGCCGGTGACGATGGTGATCATGACGGTGCTTCGGAGATGGAGATCACAAGCACAAGATGATGATGGCCATATCATATCACTTATATTGATTGCATGTGATGTTTATCTTTTATGCATCTTATCTTGCTTTGATTGACGGTAGCATTATAAGATGATCCCTCACTAAATTATCAAAGTATAAGTGTTCTCCCTGAGTATGCACCGTTGCGAAAGTTCTTCGTGCTGAGACACCACGTGATGATCGGGTGTGATAGGCTCTACGTTCAAATACAACGGGTGCAAAACAGTTGCACACGCGGAATACTCAGGTTAAGCTTGACGAGCCTAGCATATAACAGATATGGCCTCGGAACACGGAGACCGAAAGGTCGAGCGTGAATCATATAGTAGATATGATCAACATAGTGATGTTCACCGTTGAAACTACTCCATCTCACGTGATGATCGGACATGGTTTAGTTGATATGGATCACGTGATCACTTAGAGGATTAGAGGGATGTCTATCTAAGTGGGAGTTCTTAAGTAATATGATTAATTGAACTTAAATTTATCATGAACTTAGTACCTGATAGTATCTTGCTTGTCTATGTTGATTGTAGATAGATGGCCCGTGCTGTTGTTCCGTTGAATTTTAATGCGTTCCTTGAGAAAGCAAAGTTGAAAGATGATGGTAGCAATTACACGGACTGGGTCCGTAACTTGAGGATTATCCTCATTGCTGCACAGAAGAATTACGTCCTGGAAGCACCGCTGGGTGCCAGGCCTGCTGCCGATGCAACTGACGACGTTAAGAACGTCTGGCAGAGCAAAGCTGATGACTACTCGATAGTTCAATGTGCCATGCTTTACGGCTTAGAACCGGGACTTCAACGACGTTTTGAACGTCATGGAGCATATGAGATGTTCCAGGAGTTGAAGTTAATATTTCAAGCAAATGCCCGAATTGAGAGATATGAAGTCTCCAATAAGTTCTACAGCTGCAAGATGGAGGAGAATAGTTCTGTCAGTGAGCATATACTCAAAATGTCTGGGTATAATAATCACTTGATTCAACTGGGAGTTAATCTTCCGGATGATAGCGTCATTGACAGAATTCTCCAATCACTGCCACCAAGCTACAAGAGCTTCGTGATGAACTATAACATGCAAGGGATGGATAAGACGATTCCCGAGCTCTTCGCAATGCTAAAGGCTGCGGAGGTAGAAATCAAAAAGGAGCATCAAGTATTGATGGTCAATAAGACCACCAGTTTCAAGAAAAAGGGCAAAGGGAAGAAGAAGGGGAACTTCAAGAAGAACAGCAAGCAAGTTGCTGTTCAGGAGAAGAAACCCAAGTCTGGACCTAAGCCTGAGACTGAGTGCTTCTACTGCAAGCAGACTGGTCACTGGAAGCGGAACTGCCCCAAGTATTTGGCGGATAAGAAGGATGGCAAGGTGAACAAAGGTATATGTGATATACATGTTATTGATGTGTACCTTACTAATGCTCGCAGTAGCACCTGGGTATTTGATACTGGTTCTGTTGCTAATATTTGCAACTCGAAACAGGGGCTACGGATTAAGCGAAGATTGGCTAAGGACGAGGTGACGATGCGCGTGGGAAATGGTTCCAAAGTCGATGTAATCGCGGTCGGCACGCTACCTCTACATCTACCTTCGGGATTAGTTTTAGACCTAAATAATTGTTATTTGGTGCCAGCGTTAAGCATGAACATTATATCTGGATCTTGTTTGATGCGAGACGGTTATTCATTTAAATCAGAGAATAATGGTTGTTCTATTTATATGAATAATATCTTTTATGGTCATGCACCCTTGAAGAGTGGTCTATTTTTGTTGAATCTCGATAGTAGTGATACACATATTCATAGTATTGAAGCCAAAAGATGCAGAGTTGATAATGATAGTGCAACTTATTTGTGGCACTGCCGTTTAGGTCATATCGGTGTAAAGCGCATGAAGAAACTCCATACTGATGGACTTTTGGAACCACTTGATTATGAATCACTTGGTACTTGCGAACCGTGCCTCATGGGCAAGATGACTAAAACGCCGTTCTCCGGAACTATGGAGAGAGCAACAGATTTGTTGGAAATCATACATACAGATGTATGTGGTCCGATGAATGTTGAGGCTCGTGGCGGATATCGTTATTTTCTCACCTTCACAGATGATTTAAGCAGATATGGGTATATCTACTTAATGAAACATAAGTCTGAAACATTTGAAAAGTTCAAAGAATTTCAGAGTGAAGTTGAAAATCATCGTAACAAGAAAATAAAGTTTCTACGATCTGATCGTGGAGGAGAATATTTGAGTTATGAGTTTGGTCTTCATTTGAAACAATGCGGAATAGTTTCGCAACTCACGCCACCCGGAACACCACAGCGTAATGGTGTGTCCGAACGTCGTAATCGTACTCTACTAGATATGGTGCGATCTATGATGTCTCTTACTGATTTACCGCTATCGTTTTGGGGTTATGCTTTAGAGACGGCCGCATTCACGTTAAATAGGGCACCATCAAAATCCGTTGAGACGACGCCTTATGAACTGTGGTTTGGCAAGAAACCAAAGTTGTCGTTTCTTAAAGTTTGGGGCTGCGATGCTTATGTGAAAAAACTTCAACCTGATAAGCTCGAACCCAAATCGGAGAAATGTGTCTTCATAGGATACCCAAAGGAGACTGTTGGGTACACCTTCTATCACAGATCCGAAGGCAAGACTTTTGTTGCTAAATTCGGAATCTTTCTGGAGAAGGAGTTTCTCTCGAAAGAAGTGAGTGGGAGGAAAGTAGAACTTGATGAGGTAATTGTACCTGCTCCCTTATTGGAAAGTAGTTCATCGCAGAAACCGGTTTCTGCGATGCCTACACCAATTAGTGAGGAAGTTAATGATGATGATCATGGAACTTCAGATCAAGTTGTTACTGAACCTCGTAGGTCAACCAGAGTAAGATCCGCACCAGAGTGGTACGGTAATCCTGTTCTGGAGGTTATGTTACTAGACCATGACGAACCTACGAACTATGAAGAAGCGATGGTGAGCCCAGATTCCGCAAAATGGCTTGAGGCCATGAAATCTGAGATGGGATCCATGTATGAGAACAAAGTGTGGACTTTGGTTGACTTGCCCGATGATCGGCAAGCCATTGAGAATAAATGGATCTTCAAGAAGAAGACTGACGCTGACGGTAATGTTACTGTCTATAAAGCTCGACTTGTTGCAAAAGGTTTTCGACAAGTTCAAGGGATTGACTACGATGAGACCTTCTCACCCGTAGCGATGCTTAAGTCTGTCCGAATCATGTTAGCAATTGCCGCATTTTATGATTATGAAATTTGGCAAATGGATGTCAAAACTGCATTCCTGAATGGATTTCTGGAAGAAGAGTTGTATATGATGCAACCGGAAGGTTTTGTCGATCCAAAGGGAGCTAACAAAGTGTGCAAGCTCCAGCGATCCATTTATGGACTGGTGCAAGCCTCTCGGAGTTGGAATAAACGCTTTGATAGTGTGATCAAAGCATTTGGTTTTGTACAGACTTTTGGAGAAGCCTGTATTTACAAGAAAGTGAGTGGGAGCTCTGTAGCATTTCTAATATTATATGTGGATGACATATTGCTGATTGGAAATGATATAGAATTTCTGAATAGCATAAAGGGATACTTGAATAAGAGTTTTTCAATGAAAGACCTCGGTGAAGCTGCGTATATATTGGGCATCAAGATCTATAGAGATAGATCAAGACGCTTAATTGGACTTTCACAAAGCACATACCTTGACAAAGTTTTGAAGAAGTTCAAAATGGATCAAGCAAAGAAAGGGTTCTTGCCTGTGTTACAAGGTGTGAAGTTGAGTAAGACTCAATGCCCGACCACTGCAGAAGATAGAGAGAAGATGAAAGATGTTCCCTATGCTTCAGCCATAGGCTCTATCATGTATGCAATGCTGTGTACCAGACCTGATGTGTGCCTTGCTATAAGTTTAGCAGGGAGGTACCAAAGTAATCCAGGAGTGGATCACTGGACAGCGGTAAAGAACATCCTGAAATACCTAAAAAGGACTAAGGATATGTTTCTCGTTTATGGAGGTGACAAAGAGCTCATCGTAAATGGTTACGTTGATGCAAGCTTTGACACTGATCCGGACGATTCTAAATCGCAAACCGGATACGTGTTTACATTGAACGGTGGAGCTGTCAGTTGGTGCAGTTCTAAACAAAGCGTCGTGGCGGGATCTACATGTGAAGCGGAGTACATAGCTGCTTCGGAAGCAGCAAATGAAGGAGTCTGGATGAAGGAGTTCATATCCGATCTAGGTGTCATACCTAGTGCATCGGGTCCAATGAAAATCTTTTGTGACAATACTGGTGCAATTGCCTTGGCGAAGGAATCCAGATTTCACAAGAGAACCAAGCACATCAAGAGACGCTTCAATTCCATCCGGGATTTAGTCCAGGTGGGAGACATAGAAATTTGCAAGATACATACGGATCTGAATGTTGCAGACCCGTTGACTAAGCCTCTTCCACGAGCAAAACATGATCAGCACCAAGGCTCCATGGGTGTTAGAATCATTACTGTGTAATCTAGATTATTGACTCTAGTGCAAGTGGGAGACTGAAGGAAATATGCCCTAGAGGCAATAATAAAGTTATTATTTATTTCCTTATATCATGATAAATGTTTATTATTCATGCTAGAATTGTATTAACCGGAAACATAATACTTGTGTGAATACATAGACAAACAGAGTGTCACTAGTATGCCTCTACTTGACTAGCTCGTTGATCAAAGATGGTTATGTTTCCTAGCCATAGACATGAGTTGTCATTTGATTAACGGGATCACATCATTAGGAGAATGATGTGATTGACTTGACCCATTCCGTTAGCTTAGCACTCGATCGTTTAGTATGTTGCTATTGCTTTCTTCATGACTTATACATGTTCCTATGACTATGAGATTATGCAACTCCCGTTTACCGGAGGAACACTTTGTGTGCTACCAAACGTCACAACGTAACTGGGTGATTATAAAGGTGCTCTACAGGTGTCTCCAAAGGTACTTGTTGGGTTGGCGTATTTCGAGATTAGGATTTGTCACTCCGATTGTCGGAGAGGTATCTCTGGGCCCTCTCGGTAATGCACATCACTTAAGCCTTGCAAGCATTGCAACTAATGAGTTAGTTGTGGGATGATGTATTACGGAACGAGTAAAGAGACTTGCCGGTAACGAGATTGAACTAGGTATTGAGATACCGACGATCGAATCTCGGGCAAGTAACATACCGATGACAAAGGGAACAACGTATGTTGTTATGCGGTCTGACCGATAAAGATCTTCGTAGAATATGTGGGAGCCAATATGAGCATCCAGGTTCCGCTATTGGTTATTGACCGGAGACGTGTCTCGGTCATGTCTACATAGTTCTCGAACCCGTAGGGTCCGCACGCTTAACGTTTCGCTGACAGTTATATTATGAGTTTATATGTTCTGATGTACCGAAGGTTGTTCGGAGTCCCGGATGTGATCACGGACATGACGAGGAGTCTCGAAATGGTCGAGACATGAAGATTGATATATTGGATGACTATATTCGGACACCGGAATGGTTCCGGGGGTTATCGGATATATACCGGAGTACCGGGGGGTTACCGGAACCCCCCGGAGGCTATTGGGCCTCATGGGCCCAATTGGTGGAAGAGGAGAGGCGCCCAAGGGGCAGCCGCGCGCCCCTCCCCCCCCCCAAAGTCCGAATTGGACAAGGAGGGGGGCGGCGCCCCCCCTTTCCTTTCCCCCTCTCTCCTTCCCTCTCCTCTCCTAGTCCAACAAGGAAGGGAAGGAGTCCTACTCCCGGTGGGAGTAGGACTCCTCCTGGCGCGCCTCCTCCTGGCCGGCCGCACCTCCCCCCCTTGCTCCTTTATATACGGGGGCAGGGGCACCCTAGACACAACAATTGATCGTTTGATCTTTTAGCCGTGTGCGGTGCCCCCCTCCACCATAGTCCACCTCGATAATACTGTAGCGGTGCTTAGGCGAAGCCCTGCGTCGGTAGAACATCATCATCGTCACCACGCCGTCGTGCTGACGAAACTCTCCCTCAACACTCGGCTGGATCGGAGTTCGAGGGACGTCATCGGGCTGATCGTGTGCTGAACTCGGAGGTGCCGTGCGTTCGGTACTTGATCGGTCGGATCGTGAAGACGTACAACTAAATCAACCGTGTTGTGCTAACGCTTCCGCTTTCGGTCTACGAGGGTACGTGGACAACACTCTCCCCTCTCGTTGCTATGCATCACCATGATCTTGCGTGTGCGTAGGAAATTTTTTGAAATTACTACGTTCCCCAACAGTCGGTGCTCATACTTTTTCATTGTACTATCCATGCTAGTTTATTTTCTTTTTTTTAGCTTCTTCTTGTGTGTTTGAAAAACCTTAAGAAAAACCAAAAAAAATTGTTGTAGCTTTTAGCTAGTTTACTTTCCATGCATGTAGTAGTAGTAATTAAAAGAAAACCAAAAAAGATTTCTCGTTCTTCTTTTGCTTGTTGGGAGCTTTCCCGTGTAAATAGTTTTATTTCTTTTCTTTGGGGGTCGAGAGGAGAAGACCATGATGAAAATGTTGAGTGGCTCTCATATGCATTATTGTTGATCTAACCAAGAGCCCATATTACCTTGTCTTCTCCCTTGTATTAAATGCTTGCAGATTTCAGCTTAGTCCAATGCACGTGCACTATTATTATTATCCACACCGTTCGGTCGTGCAAGTGAAAGGCAATAATGACAATATATGATGGACTGATTGAGATGAGAGAAGCTGGTATGAACTCGACCTATCTTATTTTTGTAAATATGATTAGTTCATCGTTCCTGATTCAGCCTATTATGAATGAAACATGTTTGCAATGACAATTAGAGATTATAGTTGCTCATGCCATGCTTAATTAGCTAGGATTTTATAATGGTTTACCTTGTGTGCCAACATGCTATTAAAATGGTTGTGATGTGGTATGATAGGGTGGTATCCTCCTTTGGACGATTTGAGTGGCTTGACTTGGCACATGTTCACGCATGTAGTTGAAAAAAAATCAACATAGCCTCCACGATATTTATGTTCATGGTGATTTATATCCTACTCATGCTTGCACTCATTGTTGATTAATCTTAATGCATGTTCATGACTGTTGTCGCTCTCTAGTTGGTCGCTTCCCAGTCCCTTTCTAGCCTTCACTTGTACTAAGCGGGAATACTGCTTGTGCATCCACTTACATAAACCCCAAAGTTATTCCATATGAGTCCATCATACCTTCCTATATGCGGTATCTACCTGCCGTTCCAAGTAAATTTGTATGTGCCAAACTCTAAACCTTCAAATGAATTTCTGTTTTGTATGCTCGAATAGCTCATGTATCAACTAGGGCTGTCTATATCTTCCATGCTAGGTGGGTTATTTTCACGATGAGTGGACTCCACTCATCACTCACGAGAAAATGGCTGGTAACCGGGATGCCCAGTCCCATGCTCAAATCAAAATAATTGCAAACAAAAGTCCCCCAGGACTGTTGTTAGTTGGAGGCACCCGTTGTTTCGGGCAAGCCATGGATTGATGCTTGTTGGTGGTGGGGGAGTATAAACTTTACCATTCTGTTTGGGAACCATCTATAATGTGTGTAGCATGGAAGATATCGAGATCTCTCGGTTGTTATGTTGACAATGAAAGTATGCCACTCAAAATATTATTTATCTCTGTTTCAAAAATTGAGCTCTGGCACCTCTACAAATCCCTGCTTCCCTCTGCGAAGGGCCTATCTATTTACTTTTATGTTGAGTCATCATCCTCTTATTAAAACACACCAGTTGGAGAGCACCGCTGTCATTTGCATGCATTGCTATTAATTTATATTGAGTATGACTGGATCTCTTTTACCATGAATTACAATGTCTAGTCGGTCCTTGATCTTCAGAGGTGCTCTGCATTTATGTTTTGCGGTCTCAGAAAGGGCTAGCGAGATACCATCTTGTTATATCATATTATGATTGTTTTGAGAAAGTGCTGTCATCCGAGATTCATTATTATTGCTCGCTAGTTGATTATGCCATTGATATGAGTAAACATGAGACCTAAATGTTATTGTGAATATGGTTAGTTCATAATATTTGCTGCCTTGAATGCTGGCTTTACATATTTGCAACAACAAGATCAAACAGAGTTTGTAAAAGTTTTTCTTTATCACTTTCAGTTTGTCAACTGAATTGCTTGAGGACAAGCAAAGGTTTAAGCTTGGGGAAGTTGATACGTCTCCAACGTATCTACTTTTCCAAACACTTTTGCCCTTGTTTTGGACTCTAACTTGCATGATTTGAATGGAACTAACCTGGACTAACGCTGTTTTCAGCAGAATTCCCATGGTGTTATTTTTGTGCAGAAATAAAAGTTCTCGGAATGACCTGAAAATCCACGGAGACACGTTTTGGAATTAATAAAAAATACTGGCGAAAGAATCAGCATCAGGGAGCCCACACCCTGTCCACGAGGGTGTAGGGCGCGCCCCCCTGCCTCGTGGGCCCCCTGAGGCTCCACCAATGTCAACTCCAACTCTATAAATTCACGTTCGGGGAGAAAAAAAATCAGAGAGAAGGATTCATCGCGTTTTACGATATGGAGCCGCCACCAAGCCCTAATCTCTCTCGGGAGGGCTAATCTGGAGTCCATTCGGGGCTCCGGAGAGGGGAATCTGTCGCCGTCGTCATCATCAACCATCCTCCATCACCAATTTCATGATGCTCACCGCCGTGCGTGAGTAATGCCATGGTAGGCTTGTTGGACGGCGATGGGTTGGATGAGATTTATCATGTAATCAAGTTAGTTTTGTTAGGGTTTGATCCCTAGTATCCATTATGTTGTGAGATTGATATTGCTATGACTTTTCTGTGTTTAATGCTTGTCACTAGGGCCCGAGTGCCATGAATTCAGATATGAACCTATTATGTTTTCATGAATATATGTGAGTTCTTGATCCTATCTTGCAAGTCAATAGTCACCTACTATGTGTTATGATCCGGGAACCCCGAAGTGACAATAACCAGGACCACTCCCGGTGGTGACCGTAGTTTGAGGAGTTCATGTATTCACTAAGTGTTAATGCTTTGGTCCGGTACTCTATTAAAAGGAGGCCTTAATATCCCTTAGTTTTCAATAGGACCCCGCTGCCACGGGAGGGTAGGACAAAAGATGTCATGCAAGTTCTTTTCCATAAGCATGTATGACTATATTCGGAATACATGCCTACATTACATTGATGAACTGGAGCTAGTTCTGTGTCACCCTATGTTATAACTGTTGCATGAGGAATCGCATCCGACATAATTATCCATCATTGATCCATTGCCTACGAGCTTTTCACATATTGATCTTTGCTTAGTTACTTTTCCGTTGCCACCGTTACAGTTACTACAAAAACTGCTACTGTTACTTTTGCCACCGTTACCGTTACTTCCATACCACTTTGCTACTAAATACTTTGCTGCAGATATTAAGTCTTTCAGGTGTGGTTGAATTGACAACTCAGCTGCTAATACTTGGGAATATTGTTTGGCTCCCCTTGTGTCGAATCAATAAATTCGGGTTGAATACTCTATCCTCGAAAACTGTTGCGATCTCCTATACTTTTGGGTTATCAGGTCCCCTCTGGTATTTTCTTTGCCCAATATTTTTTATATATTCGAAAATAATTCTCCGTAAATTTTCAGGACTTTTGGAGTTGTGCAGAATAGATCTCTCGAATTTGCTCATTTCCGGTCCAGAATTCCAGCTACCGACATTCTCCCTCTTTGTGTAAACCTTGTAAAATGAGAAAGAAAATACATAAGTATTGTACCATAACGTGTAATAATAACCCATAATGCAATAAATATCAATATAAAAGCATGATGTAAAATGGACATATCAAGGTGCACGCCGAAGAATAGGAACGGCCCTCCATGGCCTTTTGCTTCGATCGGAGCAACCTGCAAGCAATGAACCAAGCCAAAGCTAGCCAAGCATGTATGCTATATAGTTATTGATCGCATTGTTTTATAGTGCTGAAGGTGCTTGTCAGTGGTCTCTCTCATGGCGATCAGAACTCCAACCGTCAAACTCTCAGTCAAAGTCGTCCCAGGGCCATGTGTACGGGTACCTTTCACACAGTACATGTCTGGCAATTCAGCAAGTGTTGTCCTAATTTCAGTAGTTATTGTCAACACCTTTTTTTAACTAATACTCAACACATTTTCTTGAGCAAGACAAGGTTTGCCATTATGGTCAACTAAGAAAAGAGTCAAATTGCAAGGCATTTTGGAACAATTTACATTCCGGAGGTTTCCAAATTTGCAATATATACTAAGAACTTGCATAGATTAAACGTGTATTGTTTTACTGTAATGTGGTAGTTTTCTACACTAGCTAGCGACATTACCACACTACTCTAATTAACGACAAGTACTTCTAGAACTCTAAATTTTGGCAACATCTCATTAGTTTCTAAAGACATCCGCAATAAGAGTATCACATATAAATAGTTAGGATATCTCTAAATAAACATCCACGTAGTTCAAACGATGAACCTAGACATGTTAAGACTATAACAACCAAGGCGCGACTTGATGTTTATTTTCACAGTCTCCGATGATGTTTCATGTGTGACCGTCATTGTCTTTGAAAGATGCACGGTTAAAGCCTCGGGTGCATGTGCTGATGTCTTTGGCTAAAGGCTAGGTTGACCGTGCTTATGTCATTGGCTAATTTTGTTCTGTTAAGTTTTTTTTAATGGATCCGCTCCTTTGCACCATTTGTTCTGGGATCAACCCTTCGAGCTATGGCCGCTCTGGGACCTAACCTTCGAGCTAACAGATTAATATTTTTATATTATAATTATAATATTAGAGTATTAAAATAATGTAATTATTTTCGAAATTAGCTAACATGACTAACATAAACTAATGTAGCTATATACTAATTATACTTCCTCCGTACTAAAGCAGTGACAAGTATATGGATCAGAGGGAGTAATATTATTTGTGACCCAATCATAGTGTATGTCACTAAAACCTGTTTTTGGTAAACCTCAAATTGTGCTTTATAACTGAAGTTACCTCTGAATTGATGTTTAACAATTGCATAAATTAAATAGTACATACATATATGTTTACCAGTATGTGTATTTTTGCATATATTTTAATATTATTAAATGTGATATTAGAGATCTTTGAAATGTATAATCTAAATAATATCTCAATGGTGGTTTCTAATGTATTAGGTAAATGTATTTATATGAAAAAAATTTGTGAACGATTTATTTTGCGAAACTTATCTGAATTGGTTATGATATTTTTCTAGCACTTGTACGAAACAGAAAAATAATTATGGAAATAGCACGCTTATTGGCCGGCCCATATATGGGTGTGATGTCGCCCTGCTTATACATTTCCTTTTATTTATTTTCCTTTTCTTATTTATGTTTTTGTTTTTCGTTTTTTTAAATTAATTCAGGATTTCCAAAAATTCCAAATTTCAGAAAGTTGTGAGTTGATTTTTTGTGAAATAATAAAATGTTTGTTAATTCAAAAAATGGTAGAGAAATCATAAAATGTTCAAGATTTTTAAAAGCTCTTTGCATATTATAAAAAATCACAGTTTTAAAAAAATTTCATGAGTTTTAGAAAGAGATCATGAATTCTAAACATATTCGGCAATATGAAAATAGTGTCCATGAAATTTTAGATAATGTTCACCAAAATTCAAACAGATACATAAATAACGAACAAAACGAACCATTGCTTACATAGAGCTCTTTTAGGGGATATGTAGAAGTTCTTTTATGATTTTATTTACTCCATCGTTCATCGGTTAAAAAAGGGTTTTTGTGTTCTATACAACGCTTGGCCCCAGAGAAAATGACACAACTTCTTATGGGTTAGTTTTTGTAAGCTACTCCCTCTGCCCCATAATATAAGAGCATTTTTTACACTAACTAGTGTCAAAAATGATCTTATATTATGGGACGGAGGAAATATATAAAAATGACTAAATGTCTAATTTGCCTTCATACATAGCTATGTTTATTCTGGTACTATAGTTTTACTCGTCATGGAAAACACCACGATGCTAGGTCAAGGCGAGGCACATCATTCATCAGTCGAGCTCAGGCAGGGTTCATCAATGCAGCTTGCTTAGCCAAAAAATATTTCATTGTGGCGCCTTAGGAAATCAAATCGTGATGAGACCATCACATTTTTTAGTTTTTGAAATGACTTCTTAAAAGTCTCTTATCCCATTGTGACATGATTCAGATGTGTAGTTTATGAAATGACATTTTAAAAGTCCTTATCTCATCCTGACATAATCTGCATACTCTGATTGTTTTTCTCCCGTTGCAACGCATGGTCATATTTGCTTGTATGTGTGAATGTACCAGTCAAGCAAATATAAATTATTTACACACATACTTTATGTATTGTCATTGGAATTATCCACTTGGATTCAACGATTAAAGCATCCTATTCAAACTGCATGATTGGAGAGATAAGCTAGAAACTGTTTAGAATTAACCACGATGGTTATCCATGTCCGACTCGTACATGGAAAGTGGCTAGCTAGTCACCGTACGTATAGCATTACTAGTCGGCCAGGTTAGCTTCTTTATAATTCCATGTATTTCCCTTGTAATTGCAGAAAGAAACAACGCGACCGACACACGCCAACATACGATACTACGTGCGTTCTGGCCGGAAGGTGTACATCCAGCTAGCTAGCGCAGATGACTCGCCGTTGCCCATGGAAGAAGCGGTCTACCCCGCCGGCCGCCGGCCATCGTTCCACCGCCACAAGAAGAGACGGCAGCACGCAGGCCGGTGTCCTTCGTCCGGGGGGAGCACGAGTTCCACATCTTCGGGTACAACGCGCGTGCAGCGTTGGCCGATGACACCCATTATTCCATCCTCTCTGGTGCCTTTGAGGTCGGCGGCTACACCTCGGCTCTCGACCGTAGCTTCGACGACGATGGGCACCTCGCCTCTATTGCTCTCATGATGAAGGACAAATGCGAGACCTTGTTTGGTCAGTCCGTCTCGAAACAGAATGCCTCGAGCATGCTCAAACTGGCGCGCCATCACCACTGCATGAAGCTCAAGGATTACTGCTTGAAGTTTGAATGATCTCCACACATGGATAGCTAATTGAGACACGAGGGCGATGACAACAATCTAGAGCATGTACTAGCTAAATTTTAGTTATGTAACTGGTCAACTGTTTTAGGTTGCTAAATGGAATTTTTTGCCATATCAGTCAATTAATCTATAAAGATAGATTAGATTACGACATGAGCACATAAAACAAAGTACGGACAAGAGAATGCGATTAGGCAGCTAAGTAGAGAAACTAAAACCCAACCAATCATCTACAACACCAACTAAAAATACATGCAAATGTAGGATATTTGATATGTATTCCTGCAAAAAAGAAGAGAATATTATCTTTAAAAGAAATATGATTACATGAAACATTAGCATGACGAGCTCAAAGTACGTATACGAATATCACCAGGACGAATTGCATCAATCCTTGCATGTCATACTATAGGTCGGAGGCATGTTCAAGAAATGGTTATCACACGATTACACCAGAACCGGTTCATTTTTTCCATAGAAACAGAAAATATAATCCTCTTTCCAATGGTAACCTACTCAAGGATTCCTAGGCACAGGTTAACCGGCATTGCTCAACACACTGTAGCCACTAACTAGCTAGCTACAAGCAGGTGCAATTAGTTGTCTGCTGCTTAATTTTGAGTTGAACAGAAGTTACATATCAGATCATCAGTAGCAACTAGCTAGCTAGATGGGTCCTGTGATTAGCCAGCTAGCGTATCCTGTTTGGCCCCCTTTTTTCCTTGCGGGTCACGCTAGCCACTTGTACTTGGGTTGCAAAGATGATGTAGATTAGTCTTCTGGTCTTGGCAGAAAAAGGTGAAAAGGATGTCCAGAGGGCATCATTTTTCAGGTTAGATGCTAAATCAGGAAACTGGGATCAATGGTGAACATGCATACTTCTATTTCCAGGGCCAATTATCAAAAGTATAAAATTAGTTTTTGAAATTGAATAAACAAGAACACGACTAACCTCTATGCTTTCTTAGCTCTTCGTGATCTCGAGAAATTGAATGGCTCAATTAAATACTTGATAATTGTAATTAAGTTTGCAGAAAATGTGGATGAAAACTATCAAATTAATAGCAAGAGAGAAAGGAAAATAGCAAACAACAATGTAGCAACCAACCTTAAAGGAATAAAAGCTTTTATAATGATCAAATCTAAAAGCTACAGACTAGCTAGAAAATTAAAGCACGGTGAATTTTCATGTGTGATCATGCGTAAACAAGGCTTGGCTATAGCTATCAACCAACTAACCCTGTAGTTACTAACCAACTAATCTCTACTGACCAACCAATTAAAGCAAATAACTTGTTCTCGCAAAAAAAGCAGATAACTTGAAAGGCCAACCATATTTCTATTTGGCTACCAGGGTGACACCACCGCCGAAATTACACATCACCGCAAGTTATTCTGACATAGTTTCCATGACACCGCAAGTTACACATCACCCTATTACTACTATTGAAACCGAGTTATATCTGTGTGATCCCAATCCAATGCACTATAGTTCTACCTAACCGTTCGGAGTTGTATAGGTATGTTGCCGAATGAACCGTTCTTCTTTTGGTAACATCGCTTTCAAAATTCCTCCCTCCATAACACTGCTATTTCACCCATATGTTCCTGTCCTCGCTAAATGAACACCACAAGAGCAAAATGGTCTTGGAGGTGACATATAGGGAATGGAATTCAAAATCTCATGATGCAAATTTATTCAGTAGTAATATACATAACACATATTATTTGGAAGAAATACACAACACATTTCACTTATATCATCTAGTTAACTTCTTTCCTTATTGAGAAATCGGCAGACGCATGGTCTTTCAGTTATCAAGTTAACATCTTTTAGAATCGATGGTAAGAGAGGCACAACTGTGTTGCCGGTGTGAAGCCAATGGCAGCAACCATGCCGTCACATGTCGGGATGCCTGCCTGCCGATTTTACTTACCTTTTTTTTTTTGAGGAAACCGATTTTCATTTACCTGAAACCAAGGATATAACAAGTAGTCTTGTAGCCAACGCCAAGGAAGAAAAACATAGCAAAAACAAGGAGAAAAAAAACACAAGAGAAGTAAACAGGGCCTCACTACGACAGAGTAGGAACCAAGCTGCAGACAAGAAATTAAGCATCAAGGTAGGAAGTTGTGATCAGGGTCCATACCTGCAGGTTGAAGCAATCCCCAACAATGTCCAGGACTCCATCCGTGCGCATTTCCAAGAACACCATGAGAAGCAATACTCCACAAGTCAACTACCATGTGTTGCTGCCGGCATAAAGAAATATGTACTTCTCAAAGCCATCGACCAAAGGAACTTGCGCTTCGCGCCACCCGATCACCACCGCAGCTTACCGACGAAATGACGAGATCTGATGACAATGCACTGTAAGTGGAAGAATCATTCCTGCTAGACAACAGTCTCTGCAAACTGAAGGGTGAAGTGAGTCAGAAACCTGCAATCAGGGACAGCTACCGATGTATTCCCTGTTCAATACCAGGAACCCTTTCGATAGGTTATGGAGGGAAAAAAATAGTAACATGTTATTATGACAGATCATCACTATGTTGTTGCAATAGCCTGACCAAATAGGAAATGCTACAACATATCATTCTGATTCACTTCATCAGGTACAAGCTAATGAGTTCTTAGCAAACAGAAGATCAATGTTACTGCCAACAAGGAATACATCAGAATAAACAAAGATCTCGTTGGGTCATTCCATAGTTGCAATGGAATTAATTGTATCCATTCTGCAGCTCAAGGGAATGCACGTATCACGTATCACGTATCATCTCTCTGTTTTCGCCGTCCCCCGGTCCGGGTGTGAGCGCATGATCCATCATTCCTTGCGTCAGCTGCTTCTTTTAAGACTTCTCAGTCCCCGAAACCTCCTCACATTCAACAAGGTTGTTGCCCCAGCAACGGTGCTCTGCATCTGCTTCAAGCTGAGCAACAAAATCTGGCCTAAAATCATCGTGAGCACCACCATAGCTCGCAACCTCATCGGCAAGAGCGACAAACCCACCCAGTTTCTCTGTCAAAACGTCCAAGGCGAAGAACCGGATCTCTCTGTTCAGGCTGGCCTCGTAGTAGTCGTGATACCCTTTCCTCAGGTTCCGAACCATGGTGCGAGCCTCCTTTGTAATGCCGAGTAGGGCGACTTTCTGAACCAGCAGAGCAACATCAGAGCAAGCCTGATGATGACTTTGCGCAATGTAGCTCAAGGCGAGCTTCCGTATCTATGTGCTCAGTTTAGAGGGTTCTTCTGAGTGGGTCTAGAATACCAGGAGCCTCTCGACGACCAGCTCGGTCTCCTTGGCGATACATGTGGCGGCCATCATGGTGACAGAGGAACGTGCACCGCCGCCGTCAGAGAGAAGAAGCTGCAAGGCGCACCTGTGGATATGGTCGCCAGGCCACCCACTTGGACTTGAAGCTGTGCTCCTTCTCCAAGCAGAGCATGTAGGCGTCACGATCAGGGTAAAGATCACCATTGTGCGTGCAGAATCTGTGGAGGTACGCATGATACAAGCACCAGTCGTCGAGAACCTGAGGATACAGGCGGATCTTGGTCCAGGGATTCAGATTGGGTCGCCCCCTCTGGTTGCTCTGGCATTGCGGCAGACTGGATCTGCTCTAGGATTACTGGATTAGGGTGTTCAGTATCAGGAACCAAAGCCCAGCCCTTTTGACAGCCAAATCATCAATTTGTTGTTGTTGCAATAGCCTGACCAAACAGCATTCTGACATGGTTTCCGCGGCACACATTACATGGTCTGAACGCCTATACAGGGAATTAATTGGGCAGAGGACCTAAGTTTTAGACGATCATTCCACAGTTGCAAGTGAATTATTTTCATATATTCTCTGCAACTCAAAGGATGCGTCTACATCCACCTGGGAGCTGAATGATGATTAATTTTTCACAAGGATCAACAGGCTGAATGCCATATCAACTCACATGTTCGATTTTTCAGAACCCAAGGAAGCAAACACATCAAGGAATTCTAGACATGTAAGAACCTACAACTGTACAATCAGGTGCACATATTTGGTTAGGCTAATGGAACTGTTAACTGCAATTTGAATACAAAAACTTGGATTCGGAACTGGGTTTAAATAAATGGTTGAAAAGAGATGACAGCAAACTGGGAGCTGTCCATGCTGCACACATGACATCAACTCATATAACAAGATAAAGCGAGATGACCAACAGCGTAGAAATAAGTTCATGCAAGAAACCAAATTACACTGTAGAAACATTGTAGATGTAGCGTTCACAGACATGTTTGTTGATGGTAAAAAAAAGGAACAAATTACATCCGTGCATGAGTGCTTTTGGCATCCCCAGCAAAGATCAAAAAACTAATAAAGGATTCACCATTTCAGACTGAAAATACAGCGTGCTACAAAAAACCTTTCCATTTCCAACTAGCAACCCCTGCCTGCACTCACTCTGTTCTACTTCATTACACCTAAAGTACATCAACCCATCTCACATGGCTAATTTTCATCCAATCTTCGTCGCATTCCTTTGATTCCTCATTTTGCTGAAGCTTCCCTGTCAGCTCTTCAGAAATATCCTCCAGCTTCAGGTAGTCGAGGGTTCTAAGATGCTCAATGCCATCAGGAAGATCCTTCAATTCTGGACAGTCCCTGAGAAGTAGTTCGTCAATGTTTTGCATCGCACCTTGTTCAATTGTAACTCTACTGAGATGCGGAGCATCCCATATGCCTAGTAACTTGAGTTTTGGAAGTGATGTTGCATGGAAGTGTAGCCCCTTTCCATCATAAGCCTTACAAAGGTGAAGTGTAACTAAGCCATGCAAACCCAAGAGACACCCAAAAGAGTCTTCGTATAATTTGGACCAACACAAAGTTAAATCAGTGAGGTTAACAAGCTTTGAACTGGATGAGACGAACTGAGTTAGAAATCTTTTGTCCAGCTGCGCTACAATGTCAACTTTCGAAATAGTTGGTGGTAAGCAAAGTGCTTCTAGCTGCAAGACTTCCCTTTGATCAAGTGCAATGATTCCTACACGAACAAGATTAACCATTTTCGTGATCGCCCCACACAAATCTGCACAATGACCACTCCTGACTTTACTGATACCAAAAGTTCTTAAATTGGTTAAACATCCTAACTGACTTAGCACCTGACTGCTAGCTTCAACATGTTGCAGGGCCAGCAAGTCGGTCAAATTGCCGATACCCTTGGGCATCTGAATCCCGTCATAAGCAAGAACTCTTTCATTATCTCCAGCTGGAATAGTAACCACATACAGGTATTTCAATTTCCGAAGTGCGGCTATTTCCACTGGAACTGACGCTAGCATAGTATTGAAAGCATCAAGGACTTCCAGGTTCTGTAACCTTCCTATTTCTTTTGGGAGATATTCAATTTGAGTATCTCGAAGACCTAGAAAACGCAGGTTGAACAAGTTGAAAACCATCTTGGGTAGTCTCTTGATTTGAACTCCTTGCAGATCCAATGTTGACAGCAAGCTCAAAGGTTTGAGGAAAGCCTCTAGGAAATCAATCCTCATGTGACTCTGGAAAACATGCAGAGAGCGGAGACTTGGTGCACACAACAAGGGGGTCAGTTGTTCCATGTTTGTACCCTGCATTGACAGACGCCGCGTGTTCTTGGCCGAAAAATCCCTTGAGCCATTGTAAGCTTGACAAAAGGATTCCTCTTCTGATTTAGCGAGAGCAAGAACACGGATGATGTCATGCATTCGGAACCTGCGAACTCGGCCACGCAGGTTCCGCGCAGCCACCTGCAATAGGCTTCTGTTTACAAGTTCATTCAGGTAGCCCTCTGCCACTTCCTCCAATGTTTTGCTCCCTGTTTCTTTAATGAATCCAGCTGCGATCCAATGCCTGATTACCTGTTTCCTTCCGAACAGGTAATCCTCTGGAAATATTGTACAGTGCAGAAAACAGTTCTTCAGATGAGTCGGAAGGTTCTCCAAGCTGACTTTCAGAACAATGTTAACATCGAGGATCACATTGTTGCTGAGCTGTGACTCTAACTCCTTGTATACACTTTCCCATTGATAGTAAGTTGGATCTCTGCATGACAACAAGCGGCCTACACAAGCAATTGCAATGGGCAAGCCACCACACTTGTCCAGAAACATTTTACCCAAATCTTCTAGTTCCTCTGGGCATGTTTTGTTCTCATTGTTCCAAAAGGCTTCATTGCAAAATAGCTGCCACGCATAATCTCTTTCCAATGGTTCGAGTTTGATTGTACAGGTTTTTGTTGCCAGCAATGCTACCTCCTGCATTCTAGTGGTGATAACAAATCGACCAGTGCTTTCTGTAGGAAATGCATTCCTAATCTTAAACCAGACATCCACATTCCAAACGTCATCCAGAATTACGAGATAGTTTGAACCCTTGAGATGATTATGGATTACCTCAACCAAGCTTCTGTTTTCGTTTGCGTTGGCAATTGGGATGCCCAATTGACTGGCGATCTGTTTCAACAAGTCTTCAACATGATAGCTACTTGATACTGTTATCCACGCACATTTAGCAAAGTCCATCTTCACGGCCTTGTACACATGATCAACCAAAGTGGTCTTACCCACACCTCCCATTCCCCAAACAGTTGCACTTTTGCTCCCCTGTTCCTCCAAATCACCCACCAGCCAGTGCATCAGCTTGTCCTTGTTCTCTTTAATGCCCACAAGATCCTCTTCCCTCGCAAGATTCAGTGAATGACCAGCAGATTCAGAGTGACCACTCTTCAAGCCCTCTCCCTCAACCCCTTTCATGTCGTAGCGGACCTTTCTCCTGTCCGCACTCTGAAGCCTGCCCTTGATATCTTGGAGCTTGATTGTCAAACGGCGCCATGCCTTGATGTGCTTGACCCTCTTCTTCATCTTCGCAGCAAATCCCCCATGAGTGTCTTCCAGCTTGTATGTGAACTCGTCGACCACATCCTCGATCTCAAAGGAGAAGCCCCTAACCTTGTTGACATAGATGCCGGTGGTCTCGTCGGTGTCCTTGAACCGCTCCGCCCCCTGGAGATAAGCCTGCATGCTCTCCAGCTCCTCCTTGGCCTCACGGATCTCACCAAAGAGACCCTTGAGGGCAGATGCTTCCTTGCACAGCAGTGATGCGCCGAAGGTTGCCGCCTCTTTTGCCAAGGCAAAACCGAGCTTGGCAATCAGCAACGCCACAACGCCCTCCGCCATGGTGGATTGATCTGTGTTCTCGTCTGAGAACTCACGCGGAACTACAAATGGATCTGGTGTATGCATATGTATTCTAGGTTGCCCTATTCTTCATTAGGTGGCCATGTGATGAAAAATCCTCAGGACCTTGTGCAGACAAGATACAACCACCCAAATGCAAATTAATTAGCCTGTCATTTTCGCAAAAACAATAATTAGCCTGTCATTGTTCACCTTTGTTTAACTCTTAAGTATGTATGTATTTTTGGTCAGTATATATATGTCCATTTCAGAGAATTTAAAATGGAGTGTCGTGGATGTGACCGAGATCAGTATGACTCAGATTAATTGGTAGCAAGTACACTAGCGCCAAATCATGTGTCTAAATTTTTATCTAATCTGAGATCTTTAATTAAGAGACGGCAAAGACGAGCTTGTGCCATAGATTAACTAATGATTAGCGGCAATTGCAATGGACTTTCCATGAGATCTGCTAAGCAAGGTCTAGTTTATTACTCTACCTTGGGCAGGCAAGAACTAAGATCACATTTATCAAGAACCATATGTCGACACGAACTAATCTGGTCAATGCTGTGCAGGAAGGTAGCGTCTGCAATTTCAGACCCCAAACCCTACCCTCTGCTTTGGTATCCTCAAACTTAAGACGAAGGATTTCTAGACCTCAAAATTAGGACAAGGATATTGATCGCGCGTAAGATAGGGCAATAATAAAGGTAAGTAATTTGGCAATTACCGGCGGAAGAAATCTGGCGACTGACCGACGGTGCGTCGTTCGCCGCCGCTGCCGCCAAGCGCGCGCCTTTGCCGTCTGGTGGTGGGGAGGGGCTGGGGGACACGGAGACTATGCATTCTGGAGAGAGAGAGGTGGGGAGTGGAGGCTCGCTCGCCGGAGCCGGAGTGGTCGAGCTCGCCGCCGGCGAGGAGGCCCAATCGAATGCTCATTCGGATTTGGGGGAGGAAAGCCCACAACGCTTTCTTTCCACCGCCCACGGCCCATAAGCCCATATGTCTTGCTAATCTCTCACATCGTTGAATCGACTATTCTCAAAAAAAAAACCTAATTGAATTGACAGTCCCTCAAAGGAAAAAAAAAACTCGTTGAATCGACATTTTTGTGGTCGACACTTCTTCCCTCTCAAAAGAGTGTAGAAGAACATGGGTGCAGCCGTGTAGCTACAACTTGAACTCTGATCTCTTCTTGTGAGATCATGGCAATGCTACCTCTTCTTCCCGACGAAGCTTTTGGACGCAAATTCGGGGTGCGCCTCAGCGGGGAGCTCATCTACAGCGCCTTACGCACCAAATTGCTCATAAATTGCATAGGGGTGTGCACATGGGCCGCGGCCTAATAGGCTCAATCTCGTACCCTCAGCCCAAATACCTTCTTTTTCTGTTTAAACTCTAAAAAAGGTGTGGCGAAAAGTGGTTCGAACTCGTACCCTCAGCGCCGAAAGGAACCGCCGCAACCACTACGCTACTTAACTGCTTATACACATTTACTTTTTTATTTATTTTTATTACTTTCATCGTGGTTTCCCAATTCATTGGTCATTTTCCCGATGTCTTTATCCGGATTTCCCTTTTCTTGTTCTTTTTCCTTTTTTGGTTTTCTGAAAATTGATATTTAAAAAAATTGATGAACTTCTTTTGAAATTAATTATTTTTTGAAACCAATTACATTTTTCCAAAATCCATGAACCTTTTTAAATTCATGAAGATTTTTCCAAAATCAAATAACATTTCTTCAATGCGTGGACTTTGAAAAAATGATAATTTTATTCATATTCGTGATATTTTTTCAAGTTTGTGAACTTTTTTTTCAAAATTAATCATTTTTAAAATTTGTCATTTTACCGAAATTTGTGAATTATTTCAAAAACAATGAACAATTTTTACCGAAATCCATGAATGTTTCTCAAATTTGATGACCTTTTAAAAAGTAGATGGAATTTTTTGAAGTTTTTGATTTTTTTTTATAAATCCATGATAAATTTTCAGTTCATGGTATTTTCGAATTCTGCCAATTGTTTTTGGAATTTTTCTAAAGTCAACGGTTGACTGCTGACCGACGAAACAAAAACGAAATAAGAAAATTGCGAAGGGAGCAGCCGCGCGAGCGAAGGGACCGTCTAATCGATCGAACTCCGCTGGCCCGTGACCTGCTAGGGGCGCGCGTGAGCGCTGGTTCATATTTCTGGCGCTTACAGCGGGCGCCCTATGTCTCGCAGTAAGCAAGACAGAGGTAAGCTCTTGCGTCGGTGGAGCTCTAATGAGCCGGTCCAGCCGCGCGGGAGACTATGGCTATGTTTCCTTGTGTGTGTGTGTTTTACGTTTTTTGATTTCGTTTTTAAATGTTGAATTTGTATAGAGAAAATATTTCACATGTGCATGAAAAATGTATAGAATAAATATACAATGTGGGTGAACAAAGTTGATCATGTATTTAAAAAATGTTAACTGTGTATATAAAGAGTGTTGACCATGTATTAAAAAATAATAATCTTGTATTGGATTAAAAACATGTTAAATTGGTATTTGTAAAATTTTAATCAACCATTTGGAAATGTTAACTGTATATAAAAAATATTGGCAATGTATTAAAAAATGTTAATATTGAATTTGTAAAAATGTTAATCAAGAATGTGGAAATGTTAAATGTGTATAAAAAATGTTGACAATATGTTAGAAAAATGTTTATCTTCTATTTCAAAAATGTTAACCAAGCATTCATAAAATGTTTAAATAAGTGTATAGAAAAGATAATAACTATTTTTTTAAATGTTAATATTTATTTGAAAAATGTGAATCAATCATTTGCATAATGTTCAATACGTGTAGAAAAAATGTTGACCGTGTATTTGAATTTTTTAAATGTATGTAGAAGAAAAGCATGATGCAAATTAATTTTGGCATGGCCAAAAACACAATTTATCTGACATCAAATGAAAAAGCTTCCAACATGAAAACTCTTCATATCATCAAAACGGATGATTGTGGTATTTGGATCATCTCAATCCAAGGTGGTATGCAACCTGTGGAGCCGAAGATGTAACTTTATTTCAGACATATTTAATGGATTTTACTCGGTGAGACTGAGTATATGTCGGAAAATTTGTCACAAAGCATACGGTTCACTCGATGAGACCGAATGGAATATAGAAGAATACAGAGGGTTGGCCACGTTCACTAGGTGAGACCGAACGAAACCACTAGGAGGTTCCGAAATAGATCTAGGAAGTTACAAAAGATTCATGTCCGAGTTAGGTGGTGTGGTTTTTGTTTTTTTATGGGATTTTTAGTCCTTTGTAGTATGAGTGCGATGACCATCATATGCCAATTAAACAACACAATCAATCTATCAATATATTACTTTTTTACCTTTATCTTTTTACTTCTTTTTTCTTCTTGTTATTCATCGTTTTTCGTTTGTGGGCAGCAATCCAGGAGGCCCTGGGTGCGATCAGGTCAAACTAGGGCAGCCCATAGCCATCGTGTGGCCTGACGGGGTCTCTCTCGGGTGTGTGGGGTTTCGGGTCTACGAAAGAGCCCGCCGGATTGTTTGCGTAGCATGTTTCTGGCCGGGTCACCTTCATTTGAGTTGCAGTGTATCACCCCCGTTGCCGAGGGTACACGGTGACGTGTTCATGTACGAATAGAGAGTAAAGTTGCTTACATTCACAGTGGAAAATGTTACTAAACTTTTGTAAGAAAACAGAATTGGATGAATTAATATAATTTTTTATACTAAACTTGCAATTTATATTTTTTATATTAAAGTATTACAAAATTTTATATTTTTTAACTAGCTAATGTAGTTAACTAGAATTAATGTTACTATATGTTAGTTATAATATAGTTTGTAATATAGTTGCGGCATATATCATTAAAAACGTAGTTCCATTAAAACTAAAATTGTTCATTAAAAATACCCATGAATAACATTTCAAATGCGTGGACACATTTTAAACGTTTCTTCATCGTTACATGACACTTTTGTAAAAATATGTGAACATTTTTAAAATGTATACTAACATTGTTTGTTTAAATATGGGCATTTTCTAAGAATCATGGATTTTTAATTACTAGAACAATTTTAAATACTCAAATATCTTTTTAGAATATATCAATATTTTCCTTCCTAACAACTAGGATATGAAAATAAATGAAATGAATATTATTTTTAAGATTTTAATAAAATAGAAGAAACTAGTATCTCGATTAATGGGTCAAACCAAGATAGCCCATAGCCCATTGGTAGCAGCTTTGAGGGACACGATTCTCGTCTCTCGAAATAGGCTTCTCTCTATTTTCTGTAGGGTAAATGGCTTCATATAGGAGAAGATGGGCATCAGTGGACCTTCATGGGGCCCACAAGCCACCTGGGCGCACCCTGGGGCAAGGGCACGTCCCTAGCTTGTGGGCCCATCGAGGCTCTTCTCTGGTACTTCTTTCTTCCAGTATTTTTTATATATTTTGAAATAATTCTCCATAGGTCATTTGGAGCTTCGGAGAATAGCTATCTCTGATGTTGCTTTTTCAGGCTCAAAATTCCAGCAGTAGGCAATCCCCCTCCTATGATATATCTTGCAATTTAGGAGAGAAATGACATTAGAATTGCATCATAAAGTGAAATATAACTCTAAACGTCATAAATAATAGCCGGGAAATATGATGCAAAATGGATGTATTAGACTCCGCCGTGGTCAACGATCGCCGCATGACCTCGCGGAGGAGCACCTCCTCCGGGTCGACGGGAACAGACCGTGTGCGCTGGTGGAAGAGCCGGGCTCCGCCGCGGCCGCCGCCCGCTACCGCTCGAACCGGGCCACCTTCGCCTCTGACTCCGGCGAGCGCAACCGCACCGGAGCCGCGAGCACGAGCACCGAACATTGCCCAGGCGATGCTGGCGCTGGAAGTGAAGGGTTGAAGCCAACCTTGCTCCATACCTGGAGCATCATAGAGCGGGGCGGGCAGGCGCTAGATGGGCGGGCATGCCCTGCATTCCGCCGAAGCGGCCTAGAGGAGCTGGCGGCGGACACGACGGAGCTCGAGGTCCCTTCGGTGTCCAGCCGTGACCGCTAGATAGCGATGTGGAGCGCGAGCTCGTCGTCTTCAATCCGGCGCGTCGCTGCCGGAGCCACCGTCCTCCTGCTTCACAAGGCCATCCCAGTCCATGGGATCGGGTTCGCTGCCGGAGTCCTAGCCGAACGTGGTCATGGTGGAGGGGAGGGGATGGATTTCGGAGGAAGTAGAGGGGACGAGGGAACCGGAGAAGACGAGTGGAATGAGGGTTTGACTAAGGTTCGTCCGACGGGGTGGGGAATTTGTGGGGGCATCGGTGTGGGCGGCATGGCCCTAGCGGGCTGATCCAACATGCAGGGCGCGACCGGGCATCGCCATATCCGCTCCATATATGGGCCGGGTATGGGAAGTGCCGGTCATCGGGGCATTTGGGCCGACTACGTGGAGCTCAGTTGGGTCACCGAAAAACGTCCAGGCACTAACTAGGCAGCCCGTCTGTGTGTTTGGGGCAGGTATGGGGCTCAGGTTGTATATGCTGTTAGGTAAATATATTTATATGAATCTTTCTTGTGAAAAAAACATTTTGCGAAACTTATCTGAATTGTTTATGATATTTTTCTAGAGCTTGTAGGTGACGGAAAATAACTGTGGAAATAGTTGGTCCAAAATTTGAATATATTTTGTGAAAATTCGGCAAAATATTTATTAAAAACTATAAATCCTGAAAGAAACCACAATGTAGTTGTTTGGGCCCATTTATGAATTGTGGGGCCTGTGGCCGTAGTGGAACTTGCGAAAAACAATTTAACATTTGTCAAATTTGTCAGAATTTAGAGAAATATACTGAGGTTGAATTTGCTGCGAGTTCACCGCAAAAAATAAAATAAAAAATAGCGTGAATTGGTGTGCTCCCACATGAGAGGAATTAAGGTCGGAGCCTGTGGGTGGGAATGTACGAGTCAAGCAAATACAGATGATTTACACGCATATATATACTTTATGTATGGTCATTGGAACTATCCACTTGGATTCAACGATTAAAGCAATCCGATTCAAACTGCATGCTTGGAGAGAGAAGCTAGAAACTGTTTATAATTAACCACGATGGTTAATTGGTTATCCATGTCCGGCTCGTACATGTTAAGTGGCTAGCTATTCACCGTATCGGATTGCTAGTCGGCCCGCTTAGCTTCTATATAATCCCATGTATAATGTAGTATTTCCCTTGTAATTGCAGAAAGAAACAACGCGACCGACACACGCCAACATACGATACTACGTGCGTTCTGGCCGGAAGGTGTACATCCAGCTAGCTAGCGCAGATGACTCGCCGTTGCCCATGGAAGAAGCGGTCTACCCCGCCGGCCGTCGTTCCGGCGCCGCAAGAAGAGACGGCAGCACGCAGGCCGGCGTCCTTCATCCGAGTTGAGCATGAGTTCCACATCGTGGGCCACAACACGCGCGCAGCGCTGGCCTACAGCGCCCACTATTCCGTCCTCTCCGGCGCCTTCGAGGTCGGCGGCCACACCTGGGCCCTCGACTGCAGCTTCGACGGCGACGGGCACCTCACGTCCATCACCCTCGTACTGCTCACCGCCTACATCACCGAGGACGCCGTCGTTGCCAAGGCCAGCCTGAGGATCGAGGACCCGCTTGGCTGCTGGCCCGCCGCCGTGTGGGAGAGCGACCAAGCCTACACCTTCCACGTCTGGTCCGGCAATAGTTGGTCGCTGTCCCAGGCCGGCAGGAGGTGGACCTTGCCGGTGCCGGAGGCATTTCGCGGCCATGATAGCCGCTACTTGCAAGACGACCGCCTCACCATCCTATGCACCGTCGAGGTCCTCCGGCAGGAGGAGGACTCTGCTATCGCCGACGATATGCAAAAGCTTATGTTTCTCTCGTCGGAGCCGAAGAGTATAACACCTGCATGCATGCTGCCGGACGTGACGTTTGTCGTGGAGCAGACCGAGATCCAGGCGCACAGGCTCATCCTAGCCATGCGGTCACCGGTGTTCGCAGCCGAGCTCCTTGGTGACATGAGAGAGGGTACCACCCGTCGCGTCATGGTCGATGACATGAGCGCCTCAACCTTCAGGGCCATGCTCCGCTTCATCTACACCGACGAGCTGCCCATCAAAGGAAAGACAACTAACGAACGTGGTTGCAAACAAAAACGTGCCGCAAGGCGTCGTGTGGACATGGCGCTTGATCTGCTCGTTGCGGCGGATCGCTACGACCTAGAGAAGCTGGGGCTCATGTGCGAGAAGATATTGTCCGAAAGCATCGACACCGCGTCTGTCATCCCAACGTTGATGGGGGTGCACGGCCGACATAGTTGCCGTCAGCTAGAGACCTCTTGCATTGAGTACTTGGCGTCTGATGCCAACGTGTACGCCAATGTCAAGGCGACAGAGGAGTACAAGGAGCTAAAGGAAAGCTGTTGTTCTTTCCTAGCAGGTGTCACAGACAAAGTAGCCACTTGTAAATTAGTGGACAGCCACGCAGACACCAGCCTCTGCCGGCCGGAGAAACGGACTATGTCGACGTACAACACGTCGGAGGTGGCTCACAGTATACACGAGTTGAGGATCCCAAACTTTAAGAGCCTGCATACGAGCCATGGTGTTAAACAAAGATTCAGTTCTGACACTTTCCAGATAGGAGGCCATGACTGGAAGTTGGAGGTATCAGTGAAGGAAGGGAGAATTTCCGTGTTCACCGAATTGTTGACAGATCCAGGAACGGCTAGTGTTAGGGTGTCCTTATGTTTCATGATGGATGACCCTGGTGGCAACTCGCCCCTCATCATGTGGCAAGCTGAAGAAACCTTCAACTCAGAAGGTGATTCTTGTGGGTTTTCGTGTTCGATCAGCCAGGAAGATGATGTGTCAGTATACGCTGATGATGGCTCTCTAACCATTCGCTGCGACTTTGTATTGACCAACAAGTTGTGCACTGTTACGAGTGCCACTTCAGCCGGTGTCGAAGACATGACTCTTGCGCCACCACCCAACATTGTGTCTCATCTTGAGCAGCTCCTGGTGAGCGAGAAGGGCTCAGATGTGACGTTCCTAGTCGAAAACAGAGAGATTCACGCACACAGCCTCGTCATCGCCACACGGTCCCCGGCCCTATACACGATGGTTCTGGCCACCAACCAGGAGGAGGAGCACATCGTACCAGTCTGGGGTATGAGGGTTGAAGTCTTCAAGGCGGTGCTTCGCTTCATCTACGCCGACGAGCTGCCTCCCTTGGAAGAAATAGCCCTTGCTACGGGGCATGGTGTGACAACTATTGCCCAAGACATGTTGGTTGCCGCGTCTCGCTTCCATCTGGACAGGATGAAGGACAAGTGCGAGACCTTGGTTGGTGAGTGCGTGTCAGAACGGAACGTGGTGACCATGCTCGGACTAGCGTGCCGTCACAACTGCAAGAAGCTCGAGGATTACTGCATGAAGTTCAACTGATCTCCACGCGTTGGCTAGCTAATTAAGAGACGAGGGCGGTGGCGACAACCCGAAGCATGCACCAGCTAAATTTTAGTTACGTAACTGGTCAACTGTTTTTGGTTGCTAAATGGATTTATTTTTGGGGTGTTTTTGAGGGGAAAAAAAAAACACCCAGTCAGCTAGAGCAAAACAGCACGTACAACACCCAGTCAGCTAGAGCGCAGAACCAAATTGATGTTGCCCACATGCTGCTTGCTAGACAGTAAGGCGTATAAGTCTGTGTGCTATATACAGATTTATTTCATAAGTTTATTACGGTTTTCGTACACATGAAAAAATTGTTTTCGCATCGCAGACCCAATAGGGTGCAGGGTGGCTCCACCCTAAGAGTTTGACCCAGCCCATATGGGTGTGAAGAAAAATAAGTAAAAAAAACCCAGCCCAACTACCTATTGTCCCACCCTAAAAAATTGGGTTAGATCCGCGACTCCAGATCTCATATTGGTATAGCCCTCTGCCAGTTCTTCGGCTGGTTCATACAGTACTCTAGTATCAAGTGGTGGGCCTTTTTGCCCTCGAAAAATGGGGGATGTGAGCTCTCAATCGCCTGGGAGGAGAACTATTCTTTTGGTTTTGTGCCTTTTTTTTCCTTCTTCTGCAGAGATCGTCTCTTCTTCCTTTCCAAAAAAGAATTGCATTTTGTTCAGAAATTATGTTATGCCTCGTTTTGATTCAAACGGCTTACAAAATGAAAAATATATTGGCTGGCTTGCCATAGGGGAGTGGTCCCTCGACGTCGAGCTCCTCACCTGGCGCAAAAAGCTCCACGACGGTCATTGTACTCCGGCCACTTAGAAGCTGCTTGGTGAAATGCCCCATAAGAAGAGACATGGGATGAAGATGAACATTGAGTCATTGACACATGGGCCAGTCACGATCACACCTGTAAAACCGACGCAAACCAGACCGGACAATTGAGACAAGAAATCAATTTTTGTTGAGACGGCGAAAGAGGGCGACCACTATATTATAGAAATGCATTTAGGACCCCAAAGAGACTATATTATTAGCTGATCAAAAGTCAGACAATCATATGTTCAGCAAGAGCGGAAGAGCCCGCAGAAATCAACAAGATCGTGGTTGCAGTTCAGTCTAATATGATCGAGAATTGACAGCTTAGGATTAAACCTTTGGTACATGGAGAGAATGATATTAGACCGATGGCTGAATGGTCAGTCTAATATTTCCTCTTGAATTATCCTTTTCCTTTTCAATAAATGAATATGTACGTCTACACCCATATCTATGAGCCTCATCTGTGATTGGTCCCTGCAGGTCCATCTAATTTCCAGATTTTATATCTGCACACACTTGAACACTAGCTTGTCCAATTATTTCTTCCCTTTTGCCTATTTGTCCATCACTTTTTTATCGAAAGGGACACGTGATTTTCTGTGTTCTCAATCCCTGATATTACACTATTGATAAAAAAAAAACTTGCATGACATGCATTGCATGCAAGATCAAAAGCTAATATCTTAACAATGTATCTTGGACCAGTACATTTTTTTGTCTAGAAAAAATGAGATGATAAGAGGTGGAGGAATTCAGAACCTGTCAGAGAGAAAGAACAAATCCCACTGATCGACTACTGACAAAAAGAGGGAGTTAGCAAAAGTAAGACCTAATAAACTGGTAAAGGTTTCCAGATAACGTCAAAAACCATAAAGACACATCCAATAGGTAAAAGAAATACTCCCCCCGTCCCAAAATAAGTGACTCTTAGTATAAAGTTAGTGTAAAGTTGAGTCACTTATTTATGGAGGGAGGGAGTACATCAGAAGAGGATGCGGACCTACAACACGCATATCAGGATTAATTAGGCCTGAAATAATATATAAGACTCATGGTACACGATATTTATTTTGGCGTAAAGATGTGTTTATTGTTTATTCTGCACAAAAAAAGCAAGCCCGGATAAACTTGCACCATAAAGCGTACTATCTTGCTTTAATAGATACCAGAATCTGATCACATAGTCAAGTGGGCTTTACCAGGGGGTGCATCACAAAATGCTTATGCTAACACTGATATTATTCTGTTCTATGAGTGGTTCTCGGACGTAGTTATCCATAACACGGAAATATGACAACGGCCCTTTCTTTATCAATGTATTAGTGCTGGAATGACCTAATCCAGCCCCAAATAGACACCCGGTGTACGTACGTCCATGTCGGCAGGTTAGAACCGGGTCGAGCATGAACGAACACTTGCAAGCCGTGGATCACACGTATGGAAAGTATCCTTTTGAGCTCGAGCTCTTTGAGCCTGGATGAACAGTAAATTCTAAAAAAACTGAATTTTTTTTGTGGTATACTTTGGCAATTGTTCTAAGTGTTTGCAAATTTTCATCATGAGATCACATTCTGGAAGGTGTGGCAAAAAAAAAATCAGTGTTCCAAAATACTTTTGAAAGTAGCATTTTCAGCACATCGTTTTTGTTTTTTTGTCACGCCTCCCTCGAATGTGATCTCATGATGAAAATTTTCAAGCACTTATAAAAATTTTCAAAGTTTATCGCAAAATAAATTCAGAATGTTTTGAAATTTTTTCATTTCATTTTGATTTTACTGTTTATGCAGGCTCATTTGAGCCCGAGCTGAAATACTCCACGTCCACATGCGAGCCGTTTTTAAGGTTAGGTATAATTAGACGATACGAACCGCACGATCGATCCAACTTGATATATCCAGCCAAGGCCTCCATGGAATATGTCCATCAAATTTCATCCATCACAGGCAAGGAATTATCACTCAATAATTCTCGAAAGTACGCGCATCTTACCTAGCAATAAAATATAACATACTACTCTGCCTTGTGCATGTGGGCTGCTATAAAGTTTGCACGAAACTTGCTGTATGTTGTATAGAAAGACAGATTAATGTAATCCCAACTAGAAAAAGATCAGATTTAATCTAATGAGAAAGTGTTGGTGTTCTTGGAGTCTGATGAGGCAGGCATCCATGATCTATGATGCATGTGATCCCATCCATCATCCATGGATAACTCTCAAGCCAAGCCAGGGAAGGCATATCAGCTTTTTCTCTCGCTCTCTCACTTTGGCTTTACGGCCACCCGAGCCTGACATCATCACATATGCATATCATAATGCTGTTCCGTTCCGTTGCGTGCTCTACAGCAGCAACGGATTCCGTCCGTCCGTTAGCTAACGGCCGCCGATAGTTTGTTCTTCATTCCGTTCTACTAGTGGTACAGTAAATAGTAGCGCGCGCAGCAGCGAAGATCAGTCTAATAATAGTCAAATTAGTAGTATACTATATAAACCGTCGATTCAGCGCTAGCTGGAATAAGCATGGATATTTACATGTCAGCTTCAACTCAACGGCGGCATACTACTGGTAAACTCCGTGGTAGCATGTAGTAAAATCAAATTAACCTGACTCTCGTTAATTAGTCAACTTATATGTCGTAAAAAAATTAATTAACCAACCAACACAAAAACGACTTGGTTAATTACGCTCAACATACGGCCACATGCGATACTGTATGGAATACAAGTAATCAAAGTAGTACGCCGACGTATGTTCACTTGTGCGTGGTGCCACTAGACAGGCTGAACTTATTTGATCGATTATCTTTATATTAAGATAATATGTTCAATTTGTCGATCTAAGCTAGCTGGCCGAGGCCGCGTAAACTATACAAGTTCAGTAGTGGAGTACTTGTTGAGGAGTGCTCCTACGTCGTGTACGTACGTGTGGATATTCTAAGGCAGGCACCAGCTAGCACAACTTGAAAAACTTGACATTTTTTGCCTTGTGGTGGGGGAAAAAACTTGGCAAATTAATCGAGAGAGAAACCTAATCAATTGGACGCTTCTTCAATCAAGGAGCTCAACAGTCCGTGGTGCCATGCATGATGAAAAGTTGGGGCCAGGATCCTCGTCGATCATGACTAGCTCGCTAGCTCGTTAAGGACATGGCCAACGGTTAGCTTCAGAGGTGCTGCTCCATGCGCCATCTAGGTTCGGATGCCCCACCGTGGCAACAAAGTGATAGCCTCAAAGTGTCAGCTGCTGCCTGCAGAAGAGACAGCTGCTTAGTGAAGAAAGGTGTAGAAAAGGGGAGGAGAGGGAAGAAAAGAGGGAAAATGATGCAATGAGTTGGGAAAAAGAGAGGAAATTCTGACGCATGAAGAGACCATTGAGGCAGCAAGTGCGTTGGGCAGTAACTAGCATCAGCAATGGCCCTAGCTCTCCTAGCCTATGTGGATGTACGGGGGCAGCACCTTGCTGCTGCCTCCATTGTACATGCCCTAATTAGCTCACGCACTTATGGATGGAAGTTGTGGGCAGTACGTGCGTGCGTGCGTACGTGTACATGTCATATGCAAACACATGTACGTACGTGTACAGTCGATCGTTCCAACGGATTATGCACAAACGTGCAAAGATTAATATGCGACCCTATCCGAGAGAAACTCGAAGGTCCCACCAAGGATAGACCAAGTATGATGCATGACAAGGCTACATGAAGCTACTTATGTCAATAGATGATGCATACAAGAACAACACATCAAAGCAAGTTTAAATGAGGCCGGAAACAACATATGACAATTCGGGTAAGTCCTCATATGCAAATTTTGAAATTAGTCCAGATCTGAATAAGCCTTATGTTTAAGTTGTTAAACAGCAAGTTAAGATACACCAAGAAGATCTACACGAAATTCTAGTCAAGTTACATATAAAGTTCATTTAGTTCGGAGCTACGGCCTAGAAGATATGAGCAAACCAAGTTAAACATAGCATTGATGCAAAATGCATTCAAACATCAAGCAAACACACTCAAGATAAGGATGCAAGATGATAAGATGAAACTACATGCAATTGTAAGCAAGTTTCATATAGAGCATACTCAAAACGGAGCAACGGTGCAACACATACACTTCAAACAAGATATAACAACAATCTGTCTAAAACAGCAATTAGGCATTTTGCACGCATCAAAACAATATGCTACAGCATCCTAACATGAGAGCAAAAGGCATGGACATGATTTACAGGTAAAGCATGACAAAACATGAACACTGAGCTATCTCTAAAAATCACTAGAGCATGCTCAAAAGGACATGGCAAGATTGCAAATAATAACAGTTTCACAGACTTAGCAGAAATCACTGGACATGACAGAAATAACATCAGGTTGCTAAGTTTAGAGTTATCAAACAACATGCTACTGGAACAGATCATAGCAAACAAAGGCATGGCATGAATCTACTAATTGCATAGAACAAAAGTCCCTTACTGATCACGAGCCAAAAAGGCACAGAAGATATGATGGCACCCATGTAAACATAGCAAGTTTCATAAACAGATTCAGACTTAGCAGAGAAACAGCATGGCATAAACAGAATTATGAAGGCATCTTTGCGAGCTCAAATCACTCATCACAAAGCATTTCATGGCATGTGAAGGCATCCAACAGTAAGATGGCATAATTATGAAGCTAAGCATGGCAAGAGCAAGTTCAAAACGTGCAAACATATGTGGGAAAATGGACGTGGCTAGCGGGCGCCCGAGCGCCCGTTGGTGGGATCAAGCGCTTGTCCATATATGGAAGGAGCAGCCAAGCGTGCATTATATAGTCCGTGAGAAAAGGAATCTTGTCCATACGTGCATTTATTTGGAGGTTTAAAAAGTTTAAAATACTGTAACTTTTGATGTAAGCGTCAAAATCCAGTTTCGCTTTCACGGTTGGGTTTCTCGCGACGAGTTCTTCAAAATTAGATCTCATATCGATAGGTTTCGTTAAACTTTTTTTTCGAGGCAACTTTGGGTACAATGAAGGCAACTTTAGTGTTATAGGAAAGCAACTTCATTTTTTTTGCCTTGTAGATGTGCCTATAAGGTTGGTTTGTGTAAAAAAAAAGAGAAAATCACACAAAATATGAGGCACCTTTAGTGCTACATATAAGCAACTTCATTGCGCACTATGTGTATCAATGAAATTTTGCTATCGTTATCCCAACTTTCTTATCGTGTTTGCTCAGTTGCCTACTGTGGATGGTCAGTTGCCTACCACTGATGCCCAGTTGCCAACAATACTATGAAAATTGGCCTACCATTGATGCACGGTTGCCTGCTATTGGTAATTAGTTGCCTATCATTGTTGCTTAGTTTTTTAACTTTGCAAATTAATTGCCTAGAATATTATGGAGTTGTTATCACAAGGCAATTAATGTGTACTCTCGGTCTAACTTGGTATCTAGACAAAAGCAATGATATAGGGAAAAGCCTAAGTTCTCCATTGATGAGGTTAGTGGAGGCAAAACAAGGACCATGACTTTCAGATTGTTATGCACTCGAGTACCACACAAAAATCGTTAGCAACTTTTGAGGTGTTTTTGTGCAACTCTAGTGCATTCCACAAGTAACTCATGTGTTTTTTCCATTATTATATCTGAAGATCTCAATCATTTTCGCGGGCAACTCGTGCAAAAATTATGAACAACTTGCATATGTTTGTGGGCAACTGTCTGATCCACCCCCTATATATAAAAAATTCTCATCACCCTAGATGCAAGTTCTCATATGCCCCCACTTATGCAACTACTCAACACCCATGACCTGGATAGCCAGCATTTACACGCTCAGTAGTATTGCGGGGAGACTCCCCTAGAAAAGGAATGCACAAGGCAACCATCCATCCCAATATAGTTTTAAAATTTGGAATCATGATAGATAACTTAGATCCCACAAGAACGTTTCAAGATTGTAGGCAAATTAGGTCCCTTGATGGACAACTTAGGTCTCATCTTCCCTCACTATGCAACCGGTCCTCACATTTTGAGCAACTCCTTCTCGTTGTGCGAGCAACTCATTCCCATCTTATGAGAAACTCCTGTATGCGTCAACCTCTCGACCCCGCTCCTCTCCAACCCTGCTCATCACATGCGTGATAGTTAAAAAACCTGAAAGAACTCTAGCATTACTACTTTAGGCACAAAAGTAGTGAAACGTCACATCATAGAAAGAGTAAAAAATGGCATCACAAAAAAACACATAGGGATATCTAACTTATACTATTTTTGCAGGGAACTTCGTGCGAAAAATATGATCAACTTACATAGATTTGTGGGCAAACTTTCAGATATGCCCCCTATGCAACTCCTGATCCCCCCTAGCAACTCGATGTCACACTATGTGCAACTCCTACTCATCTTTTGTGTATGCAACTATACATATCTGCATATAAAAATTGTTCTTGCAAACTCTCAGCAAATAAATGCACGTACTTTTTCATTCTTGACTGATTTGTGTAAAGTAGGAAGCATTCGAAGGGATGGAGACAAGATACGTTTCTTTTTTATAGTGTAATGATGACAAGGGATGCTAATTACCTTTTATGGTAGGCCTGCTCGGACGCATCGCGTGCCATATGAGTTTTTTTGCTGTATATAGCGTGCGCTCACGAGGTTCATTGGGCGCAGCTGCACGATTCAGTATTTGGGAAGATTAATTGGCAATGGATTCAGCCACTGATGGAGCTAGCATGCGATGATGTGCCACCAGCCGGCGCCTGCCAGGGCCAGCATGCACGCGTGCACGTCGCAGATATATCCGTCGATGGTGTGGTGTTGTGCGCGTGCACGCATGCCTCTCGGGCGACCGACAAAATTTGAGCGAAAAATCCTCATTTCTAATCTATATAGGTACGCTTTGCACTGATCATGCTTAGTTTATTAATCCCGTGAGTAGTACGGGTATCTAGGTCTACTATGCATGATTAGCCCATTTTAATTAAGTCGCGATCCCACGATGTATTCATCAATGTATACTAGCAGACTGTAGGGCCTTGCAGCCAGCTAACTCCTCTGTCGTACTACTCTTGTATCATAACCATACCTTCAAGAAGATGCCGGCTCAGTCTCTCAAAAATGCTCATTAGGGTAGGGAATACGTGTATGTTTGTAAAGGTGAGTTTATACGCGTATGTATGAGCGCTTGCGTCTGTAATGGGTTCAAAAGAAAAAAGATCAACCTCTGATCTCTGGCCCTCAAGATCTGCTTCCGGGTGACGCATGGTTAGACTAGAACCGAACAAGTAGTAGATGGCCCGAGTATACATAATGCAAGATAGTGTTCCGTTTTTTTTTTTTTGTTATACCAGTACCGCCACTAGGTAGCCGGCAAGAGGCAGCGTGAACATGCACAAGTTTAGTTAGTGATGCATCCATCGACCAATAACTGGATCTTCTGGGAGGCTTCTTCTGTTAGGAGGGGGATGAAATTGGATCACATGCAGACGCAGATGCAGATGCAGATGCAGCAGGGCCGCGTCCTCTTCCATGTATTCTGCTTGCTTGCTGCACGCACCCACGCGTCCTGATGTGGCACACGTTACGATCACCAGCTGTAACGTGCTACAGTTGAGAGAGAGCACATGCATGAACACGTTTTCGGACCACTGTGGCATGCTCCTGTTCATCGATAGTACTACAAGCTACTCCCTTCGCCCCGTAATATAAGAGCGGACGGAGGAAGTACTAATTTGTTCAAATTACCACCACTGGACAAGGAAATATATAGCGAAGATGATGGCACTGATGTTTGAGCAATGACCAAGCCGGACGGCCTCCAACTAGCCTGTCCATCAGGTTAACTACGTTAGTTGATGATCACAAAGTGATGACAACAACATCAGCACGCGTTTTGTCTGCTGCATCGATCGACATCTGATCTGATCTGATACGTGCAGTGCATTACGACGTGGCCGTCCTGTCTGTACACTTTGCAGTGCGCCCGACTTCCTTTTTTTTCCGGGCAAGTGCGCCCGACTTCCACTGTCACGAGATCCCACGTGGCGGCCAACAACAACTGCTTGGATGTATCACCGTGTCCGTGTGGGTTAGGGTACACGCAAGCTTTGATTATCATGTACCCATATCTGGCAGAATCAAACAGTTGCACAAGTGAATTCATAATAATCATATGTCCATGTCGGATGGGAATTTGGTGCTCTCGCGTACCCGCGCACCCTATATGTGCAAAAAAAAAGGTAATTCACAAAAAGTTCAAAGCATTCCAAATCATTTTTGGAATCAAACATTATCAAGTTATTGTACTTATATAAAAAGTTTGGACAAGAAATAATTTCTATTGACTTCAAGGCAAAAAAGACAAGTTTATGACGACATGTCGACAGTATAGCGTGTATAGTATTGGTATATAGCATTTTTTGCCGAATCTTCGACCCAGGATGCAACGGAAGTCATTGTCTGACGAATATTTTTATATGACTATGATACTTGATCATGTTTGATACTAAAAAATATTTGGAATTTTTTGAACTTTTTTTGAATTAATTTTTTTTTTGCATATAGGGTGCACTGGTACCCAGGTTCTCCTTCGTATCTTCCTGTTCATGTATCTCTATGTATGTATCAATATGAAGCGCGTCGTAGTTTCTTACGTGAAACAAAAATAAAATTTAAATCCATGTAGCACTTGTTGTTATCTTTGGCTCAAGTGATTCGAACAAAAACTGGTTCTAGCACGGAGAACATGCACAATTTCTTGGAAGTTGCCGAATGGTTCTCCTTATCTTAACTAAAAGCGCTTTTGGAGTCTAGCTAGGAACAAACAATGTGCTAGGCTAACCAAGCATAGCAGACACACAAATAAATAAAGCATATAGCATTGCAACAAGACGATTGTTTTTGTATGGCGCGTCATGTCCAAAATCGAATTCCGTTCGGCCCGCTGACGAGCCCGACACTCGTCTCGCCCAAGCCGCCGCCGGCGTGTCCGACCGCTGCCGGACACCGGCATATTCTAATCCTCCCCGTCAACAAGAATGGCGGCGGCATGATTATCCTAATTAATCAACCCTTCACCAAAGCAACGCAACAGCTGACCTTTATCAGAATCTAAAGACACACCGTTAGTTTATGATGAAACAAAGCAGCAAAAGATCAGATGAGAAAACGAGCGTCGCGGACCGAAGCGGAAGCTCCAAGGAAAAATTACAGAAAAGTAAACCAGCTAGCAACGTTGGATCAAAGCAACGGATAATAACGGAAAGGAAAAGCCACATACATACATGATCAGGCCATGATGCAGGGCAGGCATCTCCCTTTGAGACGCAAAGAGAAAGCAGAGGCGACCAATCGGCAAAGCTTTCTTCACACGGTCAAGCAGGCCATGATCACGCCCCTAAATCAAAGCAAAGCAAAGCAAAGCGGGCCAGCCAATGAGACAAGAAAGCTTTTTATTTTAGAGACGGCGAAAGAGAGCGACTGGTATTTTATATACGTATTTTATCTAGATTATCGACATGCTTTTTGGACCGGAAGAGACTAGATTATTGGCCGGCGAAGAGTCGAAATGTTCAAAACAAAACTGACTGAAGTTGATACTCCCTACAAAGTTGAGTCACTTATTTTGGGATGGAGGCAGTATGATCTAGTATCAGTGAAAGATTAACCTTTGGTAAAAAAACCAAAAGAGGCTAGTATATTATTAGCTCGTGAAGAGTCTTCGGCAAGAGCCCACAAAAAAAAAACTGGCAAGATAGATCATGGCTGCACTATGTTGCAGTTTCATATGGTCTAGAATTCACAGCTTAAGAAGAACCCTTTGATACATGGAGAGAATAGGATTGCACTGATGGCTCAATGAGATGAGAAGTTTAACCTGAAGCAGAGTATTACCATAACAGAGCTCGCATGACCAAACCAGTACCATGTCTAGTCAAAAATCTTGGAAAGAACTACACATCTGACTGCTAATTAAACCAGGAATTTGACTACCTCGTAAGGCTCCAAAGGTAAAGCAATTAGTGCTTAGTGGGCACTAAACATCCAAAGTGTGATCAGAAATGAAGTAGGCTCAGCACATAAACCTAAAGATAATCAAGAACAGAGCCTGGTTTTTCAGAATATGAAAGAGTGGGGAACTTTAACTTTATGTCATTCAGGTATGTACAATCCTTTCTTCAAAGGAGATGTCTCTTTTTTTTCTATTTTCCTTTTTTTGTTCACGTACACTTTTTCCTTTTGGTACATGCACAAAACATGGGGAGGGGAAGAAAATTTGTCCTTTCTCTTTCGGAACAGCACACAAGATCGCAAACCGAAAAAGGAACTATATATGTCATCAAGAAGCTCAAGTGTTTGAGGAGCGCTTACACCAGTCACTCGGTCCCATCGAGGCCTGGACCGGCATCTTCCAGCAATCTCAGTCTTCGTTATTCTTCTTCTTCGCTATTCTCTCTACATCCATTGCATGCAAGCAAGCAAAACAGGTGAAGGTTGAAGCAACTTCACGCAAAAGAAGCCCGGCGCTGCAGGTGCCTCAAGCTCTGCTCCATGCTGACCTTCACCATCTCGGCGAGCATCTTCTTGGCCTTCCCGCCGCGGTCCTCCCCGTCGATCTGAGAAGCAATGTTGCTGACGATGTTCTCCAGCGTGTTGGGCTGCAGCTTCGGCCTTGAGTAGGGCGAGTTGCGCAGCAGGTCGAGCAGAGCATGCGCCTTCACTCTCGACTTGGGAGTGCCATGGGCGGTGAGCTCAAGAAGACCGGGGATCGCGCCTTCGTTCAGAATGGGGTCTCTGTATTTACTGCGGTCGCTCTCACACATCGTCAGGAGTGCTCCGACGGCGTGCTCTCTGCCTTGAAGGGAGCCTTCCTCGAGCACCTCCACGATGGTGAGCACCCCGCCTTCCTCGGAGGTCAGGGCCACCCGGCCTTGATCAAAGGCGAGCAGGGATTCCAAGAGGGCGCAGCACTTGTCAGCTGTTTTGGAGGACCTTTTGCCACCTCTCAGCAACTCTAACAACGGGGGAATGGGCTGGACAGAGAGGATGGTTTGGAGGTTATCTGCAATGGTGGAGAGGTTGTAAAGGGCCATCACAGCATCATTCTTGGCCTGCGGATTCCCTTGTTTCAGGACCTTTACAAGGAGAGGGATTGCTCCGGATGTGCTTATGATGGGCTTATTTGTGGATGAGGCTGAGAGAGTGAGGATAGCAGCAGCCGCATACTCCTGTAAGTTGAGATCGCTCGACTGCAGGTAACCAAGCAGCGGCTCAAGTGCGCCGGCATCCAGTATCTTGATCTTATTCCTGCATAGATGAAACAATACCAGTTTAGGAACAATGTGCGCGCATCATACAAACTCTACTGCTCTGCAAGCGAAAGAATTCTGGGAAATGTTACAAAGCCAACTCCACATTTCAGATTGTAATACACGTTCTCAAGGAGGATTACATTGCTGGCATGGTACATGTATTAAAGAAGTTTCATCTATAGGAAAGCTATGCCAGACACGACTTAGGAGCAGTACAAGGTCCACCATAGGGCCAAGTTAAGTGCTAGACAATGACGAAGACCAAACAGTTAGGCCAGCTATTGCAGAGATCTAAACTGTACTACTAGGACGGTGTCCAGGACGACTGAGAGCTGGACATGTGAATTTTACGCCAAGATGGGAACCATGATGAAATAGCAGTACTATTGTATAGTACCTTTGAATGTTCCAGTTTAAATCTAATCACTCTAAGATACTCGATTAATCCACTGATTAGGGGTTACAAGGGTAGCCGGTCAGTCCCCATGCTGGTTTAATTGGTTTTCAAGATTACTCATTTGCAACATCAAATAGCCCTCCTTGATTCGAAGGATTTCTAAAGGAATTTTGGAGGATCTAATGCTTAGGAATTGTTCTCTCCGTGGGTTGTTTGATTCATGGGATTGCAATCCATTAGGAATTTTTTCCATAGGGTTCACTTGAAGCAATTTTTTCCAACCTCATGTTAAGAATCCTATGTTTTTCCCTGCACAATCAAACGCTCATACTAATCCTGCAGGATTGAGGATGGCACGCCACTCTGTTCTTCTGGTTTGTTTTTTCTACTCGTACGTTTTACAAATCCTGAGAATCAAAGAGGCCCTTATTGCCCACGAAGGGTAAGGGATACAGAAACAGAAGCGGAAAATTTGAAAGTAGGAGAGTCTATTTGGCCTCAGATTAGCATTAGCACATTGATCCTCGCCGCCGGCAACACGAGTAACACCTACTCGATACGCACAGTTGTTGCCGAGGCTCACACCATACGATGTCATCACCGGCCAATTCATATCCAAGAAGAAGAAAAAACCTCGCTCCAGACGGGAAGAAGGAGAATCAAGAATTGCGGAAAACGGGATAGAAAGAATCGCATCACAAATCGGAACAAAATACCAACCCCACTCCCAAGAGATGAAACAACGTTATACAGGAGAGCAGCAGTAATATCGAATATCCAAGAAGAAGGAAATCACGGCCAGATCCGCAGAAAGGTATCAGTGGCGGCCGCCCCTCTGGCTCTGGCTCTGGTGAGGCTAGGGTTTTCAGGTCGCGGTGCCGTGCGCTCCGCTTTATAAGGCTTCTTCTGGAGGAGGATGGATGGGCCAAGAGCAACGAGGGAAGTACGGCCCATGGGCCGAGAATAAACTACGCCTGGTACTATCGGCTGGCCTTATCCATGGCGGTCTAAACGGATGGAACCAGATCTGATCTTCATTCATTCAAGAATCAAGACAAGAAGTTGATTCTCTCATCGCTGCTGGCACAGTTGACATCACCAGACCGAGCGGCAGTTAAAACTTAAAAGCAAGGCATCAATTCCACAGAGAAGCAGTAAAGGATCGGCTCAGCTCTGAACAGAAGAGTGGGTGATGAATTTACCCGCTTGATGAATTTACCCTCGAGGAAACAGAGTAAACAGAGGGATACCTGCACCTGGACGACTCCTATCCGCAGGTTGATTGGTATCAGTATCAGGCCTACCAACGACCAACGGGTCAACATGCTTGGATATACTCTCTAGTATCTGAAAGCAGATTAGCTTGCGGCATCATGGGCAGGAAATTTCCAAAGCAGGTGTTGGAGGCTAACTGTATCTTGACCGCGGCAATTGGAAAAGGGCGAAAATATTAGGCAGCAGCCCAGGAATTCTTTGTGCAAGAAAGAAGAAAGACCGCTTCAACTGATGCTAGATTTTTCTCTCGGAAGCCGCCAACCAGGATACGGTGGTTGGCCAACTTAGGTCAGCGTCCAAATCAGACCAACAATCTACTCTACTCTAAACCCACTGTCTTGTTAGCTTTCCCCATGGTTGAATGGTCATCTCTTTGCCACCAGCAGAAACGATCCGATTGGCCGCGCGTCCAAGGGAAGAGAAGAAAAGCATGATGATGGATGATGCCTTACCTGCTAGATGATGATGTTTGATCGTGATGATCCTACACTAGAATATGCTTGCCTTGCTGCCTTGTAGTAAGAGGCTAATTTTTCGGGGGAATATATCTTCATGGTAAACACGTAGAAGCAATCACACGGCGACGCCATAATAATACACATTACAGAATTACCACCGGTGGCTGAAAAATTGATTTCACCCAACAACCAAGCAACTGTGCGGCAATCTTTTTTTGTGGCGGAGGACCACGGAAGGGTTGAGGAGGGGAAGATATTTTCTGATTGAAGGGCGGAGGAAATCGAATTGATAAGCCGCCACGATTAAACAATTCGTTCGATTGGGACCAAGAATTGTACGACCAACCAAACACAAACACAGAACCAGTCCAAAAACCGGTGATCAAATAGGCCCGTGCGGTAGCTAGACGGTTAAATCCAAGAAAACTCTGCACGCTCGCAGCAAAGTCGGCAAACAATTTGAACTTCTTTGCGGAAATTTGAGGATCGATTGGGCGTGGAACGTGGAAACTGTCGGTGAAATCTATCGGAAATCCGAACTGGTATCGCTGCTAGTGAGCCTGGCGGAGATAGATTACCGACTTCAGCGACAAAGGGAACAAACTTCCAAACTATTTCAAATCATTTGGGGGACATATTAGCAAATCTAAGCAATTGTTGGGTGTGAAATAAGAGGACAAATACTGCCAAATCGAAGCAATCGGGAATTCGAAGTTCGATATCCGAAAAACACGGAAGAAATTAATTAAGCTTGATTTGAAAAGCAAAATTAATTAACATCGGCGCTACTGAGGGAGCGATACAGAGGATATGCGGGGGAAAGGGGTTCGGCGGGCTCTGTACCTCTCGTCCCTGACGGCGAGGTTGAGCAGCGCGAGCAGCGCGGCCTCGCCGGCGCCGTCGGGCGCGCCGGACCGGAGCATGGCGACGAGCGGCTCCACGGCGGCCGCCAACTTCCGGCGGTGCCGGGCGGAGGCCCGCGTGAGGCGCCGCACCTCGCGGGCCGCCTCCACCTCCCCGCCCCGAACCCGGTCCACCAGCGCCCGCAGCGCCGCCGTCTCCGACGGCCGCTCCGCCGCGCCCGCCAACCCGTGGTGCTGCCGCTCCCCCGACGACGACGACGACGGGCTCACCGGCTCCGGCGACTCCATCTCCTCCGCTCCGGCCTCGAGGTGTGGGTGGGCAGCTCCGGTGGTCTCTCTGTGTCTCCTCTGTCGTTGGCGTCGCTCGCTCGGTGGTGGGATGCGAGGAGGGGAGGGGGTCGGGCCGTCGTGGTCTTATTGGGAGCACGGGCGGGGCGGGGGTGGATGGCGACGGCGACGGACGGGGACGGCGACCGCGCCGTTACCTCTCCGTTCCGTTTCGCTGGCTTTCCGTCCCGTCGAGCGGTGTGTGTGTCGGGCTGTCGGCCGCGGGCATGGGGAACTGCGGACGGCCACATATGCGTGCGAGGGGACACGTCGGATCGAAGCGGCACTCGACACGTCGACGCCGCATGCCATGTGACTTAAAAACACTTTTATAAGTCAGCTGACTTAAAATCAGTGGTGGGACCCACGTAAAAGGGGTGGCTTATAAGTTTTAAGTTGGGGTGGAGCAACTTAATTATGACTTATAAGTTGGGGTGACTTATAAGTTGGGTCTATTTGGCAAAATAAGTCACTTTTTTCACTTTTCGACTTATAAGTTGGTGACTTATTTGGAACCAAACAGGCCCTTAGGCACGGTACATTAATTCTCTCCTCGTTTCTTGTTTTGTGACATATCAACCAATAAGAGATGTGAGCCGTGCATGCTTTCAATGACTTGAGACTACCAAACATGACATGCAGTGGTTTGTTCATTGCACGCAATGCTATTAATTAGCAAAAAGACATTAAGTTTTCTCGTTTTTCTCTCCGCCTTGGTCGCGGTGCACAACGTAAGATGACTTACACGCCTAGACGGAGGGAGTACTAAGGATTATGTTCTCATTAATTAGCATGGTGAACATGGCACTCATTTACATCTTCATTTAAAACTTTGATAAGATATATTTTGTACTAAAACATTAATAACATATATTTTCATTTTTCTTGTTTTGATATACACATGCGGTAGGATGGTCACTGTCGAGTGTGCTACGCAGAGACATCTAGAACGGCACGTATTCAAGAAGAGAGGGAGTAACGAGTTTTAGTTACTATGCGCGCAGGAGCTAGGAGCATCCGATATGTGGTGTGGGATGACACACATATGTCACTCAAAACGGTTTAATTGCAATTGCTCATTCCGTTTTCAGCCCTTGCGCAAAGGTTTTGTGGCTCGTCTGGTTGTAGAATGTGAAGTGGAATGCAATAAGATGGTTTTGGGGTTTTAATGACATCGACGCTTGGTCGGGTGGAACGAAACGAGAAGGTTCTACGGAGTGGAATATTCGCCCCGGACGTGTCGGTAACACCGAATCTAGCCGGGCAACTCATTCTCGGCCACACAAACTCGCACAATTCAAATCTCACACGATAAACACACAAAGAAGGTTGCACGAGAGGGATATCCACACCTTTCCTATGGAAGTGGCGATGTGAGTCGTATTCGATTCATTCGGTTCAATGCTTCCAAATAACCAAAGCTTGATATCAAACCATTTAATGGTAAGAAGTATCCACATTTATTACCAAAATGGACACTATACTCATTTACGATTTCCACTGAAAACTTTTATGATTAAATATTTTCCATTCTTTCTTCTACCTCTGATACACATACATGTACGGTGGTCACTATCTCTATCCTAGAGACCACGCCAGTGTCTAAAACGAGATGTATTCAAGAATAGAGGAATTAATAGAATTTAATCAGTAACTACTACATGTAGGAAATGGAAACATTTGACAACATGCACCGTAGGATGAGGGGCATGTGTCACTCACGATGGTTCAATCGGTTTTTTCACTCTCTCTCTCTCTCTCAATTTCTCACTCCAGTTAGGGCCCTAGCACAAGACCTAGGTGTGTTCGGTTGTACAATGGAATATTTCTCACTCCAGTTAGGGTCCTAGCACAAGACTTGTGGTGTGTTCGGTTGCAGAATGGAATATTTCTCACTTCAATTTGTTGTAAGGACATCGGCATGTTTGGTTGAGGAGATGAAACAAAACGAGATGGTTCTACAGAGTGGAATATTCGCCTTGGATGCAGAATGCACAGGTAGAACCAAATCTAGCCGAGCAACTCAGTTTCAGACACACATCTAGCATACACCAAATCTTAGCCGATAAGAAGCAAAGAAGAACACACGAGAGAGGTATCCACGTCGCTCTTTTGGAAGCGGCGATGTGAATCATTCAGTTCATTGTTCTCAGGCATATGCCTCGCGCACTCCAAATCTCATCGGAAAAAACAAAGAAGACCGCACGAGAGGGTGTCCACACCTTTCCTATGGAAGCGGCGAGGTGAGTCATATTCATTCGGTTCCATCGTTCTTAGTGACAAGTCTCGTGTACTTCAAATCTTACCCGATAAAAAACAAAGAATACCACGCGAGAGAGGTATCCACAGCTTCCCTATGCATGCAGCCATGTAAGTAATATTCATTTGGTTCCATGTTTCCAACTAACCAAACCTTGAGATCAAATGAAATGTGTAAAATGACATGTATTCAAGAATGGAGGGATTAATGGAATTTAATCATTAGTTACTACGCGTAGGACATGGAAACATTCGACGACACGCAATGTAGGATGAGGGACATGTGTAACTCATGATGGTTCAATTGGGTATTTCTCTCTCCGCATTGCTCACTCCAGTTCAGGTCCTAGCAGAAGACTTGTGATGTGTTCGGTTGTAGATGAAGTGGGACGCAATGAATAGTTCCAATTTGTTGTAAGGTCATCCACATGCTTGGTTGAGGTGATGGAACAAAACTAGATTGTTCTATGGGGTGGAATATTCACATTGGATGCGGAATGCACCGGTAGCGCGGAATCTAGCCGAGCAACTCGTTCTCTAACACACGTCTAGTGTACGTCAAATCTCACCAAATAAGAAACAAATAAGAATGCACGAGAGGGGCATCCACACCGTTCGTATGGAAGTGGCAATGTGAGTCATTCGGTTCATCGTTCTCAATCTCATGCCTCGTGCACTCCAAATTAAAACTCATTAGAAAAAACAAACAAGACCGCACGAGAGGAGTGTCCACATCTTTCCTATGGAAGCGGCGAGGTGGGTCATATTCATTTGGTTTCATTGTTCTCGGTGACACGTCTCACCTACTTCAAATCTCAATCGATAAAAAAACAAAGAAGACCACATGAGAGGTGGTATCCACACTTTTCCTATGGACCTATGGATGTCGCGATGTCAGTCATATTCATTCGGTTCTGTGTTTCCATTTAACCAAACTGAGATCAAACCAACATCTGAGATGAGTATTCAAGAATAGAGGGATTAATGGAATCTAGTCATTAGTTACTATGTGTAGGAGCTGGAAATTTCCGATGACACGCAATGTAGAATGAGGCACATGTGTAACTTAGGACGGGTCAATTGGTTTTTTTGTCTCTTTCTCTCTCTGAATTGCTCGCTCCACTTAAGGTCCTAGCGCAAGACTTCTGGTGTGTTCGGTTGGAAAATGAAGTGGAGTGCAATGAAATTCTTCCCGGTTTGTTGTAAGGACATCGACGTGCTAGGTTCAGTTGATGGAACAAAAAGAGATGGTTCTACGGAATGGAATATTCGCTCCGGTTGAGGAATGCACAGGTAGCACAGGATCTGGCCGAGCAACTCGTTCTTAGACATAGGTCCAACGTACGCCAAATCTCACCAAATAAGAAACCAAGAAGAACTCGCGAGAGGGGTATCCACACCATTCGTATGGAAGCGACCATGTGAGCCATTCGGTTCATCCTTCTCAATCACATGTGTCGCACACTCGAAATCTCATTGGAAAATACAAAGAACGCCGCATGAGAGGAGTGTCCACACCTTTTTTATGGAAGCGGTGAGGTGAGTCATATTCATTTGGTTTCATCGTTCTCCGTGTCACATCTCACATACTTCAAGTCTCAACCGATAAAAAACAAAGACGACCACACGAGAGGGGTGTCCATGACTTCCCTATGGATGTGGCGATGTCAGTCATATTCATTTGGTTCCATGTTTCCAATTAACCAAACGGGTAGCAAACGAAATATCTCACGCGGGATGTATTCAAGAATAGAGTGATTAATAGAATTTATCATTAGTTACTACATGTAGGAGTTGGAAATTTTCGACGACATGCAATGTAGGATGAGGAACATGTGTAACTCATGACGGTTCAATCGATTTTTTCGCAAAGAATTGGTCACTTCACTTTGGGTCCTAGGGCAACACTTGTCGTGTGTTCGGTTGTAAAATGAAGCGGAACGCATTGGAATTGTTCCAATTTGTTCTAAGGACATCGATGTGCTTGGTTGAGGAGATGGAACAAAACGAGGTAGTTATATGGAGTGGAATATTTTTCTCCGGTGCAGAACGCACCGGTAACGCCAATTCTGGCCGGAAACTTGTTCTCAGCCACACGTCCCATGTACTTCTAATCTCACCCGATAAGAACACAAAGACGAACGCACGAGAGGGTTATCCACACCATTACTATGGAAGCGATGATGTGAGTCATTCGGTTCCATTCTTCTCAGTCACACGTATCGCGTACTCCAAATCTCACTCGATAAACAACTAAGAAGACCGCACAAGATGTGTGTCCACACCTTTTCTATGGAAGCGGAGATGTGAGTCATATTCATTCGGTTTCATTTGTCCTATTAATCAAACCTGTATATTAAAACAAATGTCGAATTCTGACGACATGAAGTGTAGGATTATAAACTTATCTAATTTTTGTACTCAAACGAAACCATGACATTCCGTTTGACTTGCTTCTACAATAAAGAAAAAAGTGCATTTGATGGCTTTGCCTCGAGCAGCACGGAATGCTATGGAGATACCAATCCTTCTGCTCCCAGGTGCATACAGTAATTTTTTGAAAAATGGCAAAAAGAATTTAAAAAATCTGTTTTTTTTGTGAGAAACATTGTTGAATGTTTCATATGTGTGCAAAGTTGCATAATAAAGTAGTAACATTTATGGGAGTGTAGGTAAAAGAAGCATTTGAGAGTGTTGCTTTTCTTCTGTGCAAACCATTAGGGAGGGAGTGGGACGAAACTTTGCAAGCAGCTTAAACATTCAACAATATTTGTGTCATTTTTTTTATCTTTTTATTTACTGTTGATTCATGTGTGTATGCACTCGGGAACCGATACTCCACGTCTGAGACCGATGGAAATTTCCCGATCGAGGGAAGGGTGGTGGAGGCTAGACGTGGAGATCATCAAACTCAGACGATGATACTAGTACTGTCATACATCAAAGCTTCCGTGTATCCTAGCCCATACGCTAATGCATACTTTACGGTTAACGACCAGTTCTTCCCAGGATGGATGACTCATTATCGTCGGCCAATTGGCAACAAGGGCCCCATGCATGGATCAATCGAGAGATCACGAGATATATATGGTAGGCAACTACCCCACATATCGTACCATGCATGGGCATCTAAAACGCCGACCCTCAAATAGTCAGCATACATCCAAACCCACGGAAGCCATCCAACACGACCCCGTATCGGTCCACTCGACGGTCTGGATGCACTTTCACCCGCAAAGTGGAGACAAACTGGGGGGGGGGGGGGGGGAGGAGTCCGGACAGCAACCACGTTGGACTCCGACACCACAGGCCAGTAAATCCGCCCTCCCGGTCTCATTTTCTTACACTCCGCCACTCCCCCCCCCCCTACTTTGCATCCACACCCTCCTCCTTTGACACCGATGTTGTACCTATCCGACCGGTATACAAGCATTGCCGGACGTTCGGAACCAGCACCGGCGCGCATGCTCGCCTTTTACGACAGCATTGTCCACACTGGAGCCGCTTGTACCGAGTACACTCCGCCACCCTGTCGACAACCTCCATGGCGGATTGACAACAAGCCTCCCTTGCACTCCGCGACACTCATTCTCGTCAGCCAATCGGCAACAAGCCTCCCATGCACGAATCAATAGTGAGATCACGAGGTATATATGGTAGGCAATTACCCCACGTACTACGTAAGGTTTCGTGACAGTGAAATGGCGCGTAGGTCCAGAGCAGCTCCACGTATGTAGCGTACGTGGATTAGCTGGCTTAACTGGAGCTGTGTTGGCCACACAACAAATGGCAGCTGATCTCAACAACCATCTCAGCCAGATATTCTTCACAATGATGATTAAGGCTAGATATGTTGATTCTGTCACCATCATCGATCGATTAACCTGATGGCCAGGCAGCCAAGGCAGTGAGCTCCTGGTCATCCATGGCGACGACCTGCACGGGCAAGGACATGGGAGGGTGAGTCAATCTAGAGGGAGGGAGGGAGAGAGAGAGAGAGAAACGAGGGAGAGAGGAAGGAGATGGAGGTAGCAGCGGGGATGGTCGCCGGTGGTGAGGTGCTCCGTCGTGGTGGCATAGAGGCGAGGGGGAAGACAAGCGAGCTCCTGGACGCCAGCGACGCGGGGAGGTGAACTCGTTGGGCGCCATGGAAGAGGAGGTGCGCTTGGGCAGGAGCACCATAGGAGAGCCTATGGAGAGAGGGGGGAGAGTGAGGGAGAGAGGAGGGATTCGGCCGAGTATATGGGGACTTCACCAACCTCGTACTTAGTAGTAGCGAGGGTTAAAAACCCACGCTACTACTATCAACTTAGTAGTAGCACGGGTTTATGCCCCTCGCTACTACTATGGCATGTCCCGGGGGCACGGTAGAGACCGCTTAATAGTAGCGAGGGTTAAAAACCCGCGCTACTACTATCAACTTAGTAGTAGCGAGGGGTAAAAACCCGCGCTACTAGTAAGTAGCAATAACGATGGGTATAAACCCGCGCTATTAGTAAGCGTCTGCCTATAAGCTTTTCCCTAGTAGTGTTGGACTGTAATACTATTGCAACGTAAGCATCTCTACGCTGAACAATATTATAGAGAGAAGGATATTGGATAGCTAGAGGCGTCTCCCCTAACCATGTATCCTCCCAGAATTTCGTGGTAGTACCATTTCCAACGATAAATTTTGTCCTTTGGAGAAAGGCTGATTTCACTCTCATCAGTCCTTTCCAAAACGGTGAATCAGTCGATCGGACCATCACCTGGGATAAGGTTCTAGAATGTAGGTACTTATTACGCAGAATCTGGGCCCATGTGGCATCGGTCTCTACAGACAGCTTATACAACCACTTGCTGAGAAGACATCTGTTCTTCACCTCTAAATTTTCAATACCAAGACCACCTTGGTCTTTTGGCCTACAGATAATATCCCATTTAGCGAGTCTGTATTTTCGTTTTAACTCATCGCTCTGCCAGAAGAAGAGCGATTGATAGAAGTCCAGTCTTTTCCGAACTCCAACTGGTACCTCAAAAAAGGAGAAGAGAAACATTGGCATACTCGTGAGCGCCGAATTAATGAGAATTAGTCGGCCTCCATATGACATAAGCTTGCCCTTTCAGCAGCTTAGTTTCTTTTCAAGTCGATCCTCAATGCACTTCCATTCTTTGTTAGATAGCTTATGATGGTGAATTGGTATGCCCAAATACGTAAAAGGCAACGAACCTAATTCACATCTGTACAATTGTTTGTAAGCTTCTTGTTCGTCTTTACCTCTTTCAAAGCAGAACAATTCACTTTTATGGAAGTTAACCTTTAACCCCGACAACTGTTCGAATAAGCATAACACAAGCTTCATGTTTCTTGCTGTTGCCAGATCATGCTCCATAAAGATGATAGTATCATCAGCGTACTGTAAAATGGACACTCCTCCGTCCACTGAATGCGAGACGAGCCCGCCTACCTGGACATTGTCTTTAGCTCTTCCTATTAGAATGTCAACATGTCTACTACTATGTCGAAGAAAATAGGTGACATCGGGTCTCCTTTGCCTCACACCCTTGTGTGTCTGGAAATAATGACCTATGTCATCATTCACTTCGATTCCGACACTCCCTTTTTGCGTGAAAAAATCTACCTACTTTCTCCAGGACTGATCGAATCCTTTCATCCGCAAGGCCTGCTGTAGAAATGGCCATTTAACCTTATCGTATGCTTTCTCAAAATCCACCTTAAAAACCACCCCATCTAGTTTTTTTGTGTGGATTTCATGGAGCGTTTCATGTAGGACCACAACCCCTTCTAGGATGTTTCTGTTCGGCATGAAAGCAGTTTAAGATGGCTGCACCACAGAATGTGCAATCTGCGTAAGCCTGTTAGTTCCCACCTTGGTGAAGATTTTAAAGCTGACATTAAGAAGACAGATCGGTCTAAACTGCTCAATCCGCACCGTCTCTGTTTTCTTCGGAACTAAAGTAATCGTTCCGAAATTTAAGTGAAATAGCTGCAAATGTCCAGAAAACAAATCATGAAACATTGGAAGAAAATCACCCTTAATGATGTGCCAACACTTTTTATAAAACTCAGCCGGAAAACCATCCGGCCTAGGAGCTTTATTAATCTTCATATGTGAAATTGCCTCAAACACCTCTTTCTCCGAAAATGGGGCGGTCAAAATGTCGTTCTCATCCGTTGCAAGTTGAGGAATATCCTCAACCCTAGACTCGTCTAAGGACACAAAACTTCCTCAGGTGCCCCAAAAATAGCTGCTTGTAATAATTGGTGATCTATAGTTTTAGGTTCTCCTGTCCTAAAATCATCCCCTCATCTTGCTCGAGCTGAAAGATTTTCTTCGTTCGATGCTTGCCATTCGCAATCATATGAAAGAATTGTGTGTTATCGTCCCCTTCAACAACTTTTCGTACTTTAGCTCTTAGCGCCCACTTCAATTCCTCCTCCCGAAGCATTCTTTCAGTCTCATTTCCGCCTCCACTTTAGTTTCCAGCTCCCTGGTATCTAGAATGGAGGACTCGGCTTTTAATTCGAAGGAATTAATAAGGTTAAGGAGCCTTTTCTTTTTTAACCTTATAGACCCCTCTCAAATGTTTAGCCCAACAACGTAAGAACTGTCTTAAGTGCCTAATCTTATTCTGCCATCTTTCTACACTCGATCTCCCTCCTAAATCTTTAGCCCACTCCCGTGCTATCGGATCCAATAAACCTTCTCTTTCAAACCATGCTAATTCAAAAGTGAAGATATTTTTGTTTCCCACATGAGTTGCCTCCCCAGAGTCAACAAGCAATGGGGTATGGTCAGAAATCGCGCGCGACAGCGCTTGGACCGTCACCAGACTTCTGCTCCCATTCGACGCTGGTGAGAACACGATCATGTTGGCCCAAGTAAATTTTCTACCAGAAAGCTCGATCTCTCTAAGATCCATGCTTTCAATAATTTTTATTAAACATAAACGACCATCTGTCGTCAAAGTTATCATTGTTTTTTTCTTCCCGTCTTCGAATAATGTTAAAATCACCCCCAACCAGAATTGGGAGCTGCTCACTTCCACAAATACGAACTAAGTCCGCCAAAAATTCTGGTTTGAGCTCAGGCTGTGCGGCTCCATACACTGCCACCAGTGCCCATTGGAAACCATCAACCTTCAATCTGACATGAAACTTAACCACAAAATCTCCCATGACAACAATCCGAACCTCCGACGTGTCGCATTTAACCCCTAGTAAAATCCCACCGGATCTTCCTCTTGGGGGTAGGCAATGCCAATCAAAATCAACTCCTCCCGATAAGGTGCTAAGAAACTGAGAGGTAAAATTGTACCTTCCAGTTTCAGAGAGGGCGATAAAATCTAACTTGTGTTCTATAGAAGCATCCGCCGGAAACCTTCATTTAGCCAGTCTGTCAGACCTCTGCTATTCCAAAAGATTCCCTTCATATTTCATCATGAAACTTTTTAGTGGTCCGGATCCTAGCACATCTTCGCACAACCGAAGCCGGATAAATCTTCCGGTTCCACTTGCGCTTAGGCTTGTTTTGGTCCTCTACCCGGTCCACACAACCGACCTCAGTGGGCCTAACCGCCTCAGAATCTACATGATTCGAACCCCTTGGAGATATAGAACACTCATCCTCCTCTGTCTCGGGATGTGAGGGTGTAAGATCCGCACAAAAGCTATCAAGTACCCTAACACCCAAAGCATCTATATCTGAATCGTTCACAGGTTTAACAGCCGCTAAATTTGGAATCATCTCTAAAGCTCGCTCTACTTCAAGATCAAGGATATCGTTAACAGATTTAGCAATTTCTTTACTACCTATTTATGGAAGTGAGCAGCTCCCAATTCAGCCAGATATTCTTCACGATGATGATTGAGGCTAGATATGTTGATGTTGTCACCATCATCGACCGATTAACCTGATGGTCAGGCTAGTACGTACGTTGGAGGCCAGCCGCCGGGCTTGTTCATTAATCGGTCAATCAAATTAGGGGCAAGATCGATTAGTATAATTAGTTAATTCGGAGTATTAGTCTCCACAGACTAGTGGTAGAGTGGTACGTCACAAAGAAAATACTATAGGCGCTGGCCAGTATTTTTTTTTTGGGAGGGGGGACGAAGGAGTACTTTGTCCGGAATTAATTATCGAAAAAAGATAGAAATGGATGTATCTAAAAATGGAATACATCTGAGATACATCCATTTATGCGAAGTAATTCCGGATGGAGGGAGTACGTGATTAAGTACTCCGGCTGTTGGTGCACTTCGTCTTCTTATTTTAGCAGTGCTAATTGTCATTGAAATAGTTTGGCCGACGCTCCACTCCAGCTACTAACATTAATTAGACGATGGATCCACGGCGCACCTCACCCACACCCAGCCACAGAGCATGGATCCAACACCGTTGTTTTTCCTGTCCATGCAATGCAGTGCCGGCTGTCGATGCGAACAAATTAGCTTGCATCGATCGATCCATCATCTTGCTACAGTGGCCCGAAGCAGAACCAGATCCGTGGCAGCTGCAGGATTTAGGGGGAGGGGCATTGCATGCACCATGCAGTGCGATGCAAGCGTACGTACGTGCTTATTCATGTGCTGTCAATAGTGCTACGTTACTGGCGCCACATAAGGATGCGTGGGCGCAGCATATATACCTGGACGCGCCATCTGCATGTGACCCAGCTAGCTCTTCTGTTCCAGCCTCCTAACTGAAGAAGCTTCCCACAAGATATTCCAGGTATCGATGGACGGATGAATCAGTAACTTGTACTCCCTCCGTCTAAAAATACTTATCATTAAAATAAATAAAAAGGGGTGTATCTAGAACTAAATTACGTCTAAATACATCTCATTTTATTCATTTTGATGACAAGTATTTCCGAACGGATGGAGTAGTATATGTTCACCCTCCATCTTGCCGGCTAGCTAGTGGAGTAAGAGCATCTACAGCCGGATTTGGCAAATCCGGCCCCTCAAACGGCCGCGGATGCGATCGGGCGCGTCTACGGACGGTGATCGGTCACGTCTTAAGTTAGCGACTCTGCATCTGCATCTCTCATATTTCATCCCCTAAATTTATGCAAATCAATCCTACGTACTACATACTACGTATTACCCTACCTAGCTTCGTCGTCGGAGATGTCCCGGGGCTTGCCTCGACCAGCACGGAATGGTATGGAGAAACCAATCCTTGTGCTCCTGGGTGCATACGGTATCTCGTGACAGTGAAATGGCGCGTAGGTCCAGAGCAGCTCCACGTATGTAGGGTACGTGGATTAGCCAGCTTGGATGGAGTTGTGTTATTAGCCACACAACAAATGGCAGCTGATCTCAGCAATCATCTCAGCCAGATATTCTTCACAATGATGATTAAGGCTAGATATGTTGATGTTGTCACCATCATCGATCGATTAACCTGATGGCCAGGCTAGTACTCCCTTCGTTTCAAATTAGATGACCCAACTTTATACTAACTTTGTATTAAAGTTAGTACAAAATTAAATCATCTATTTTGAAACAGAAGGAGTACTACGTATGTTGGAGGCCGGCCGGCCGGCTTGGTCATTGGTCAATCAGGGCAAAACAAATTAACTATTAAGTATTAGGAGTATTAGTCTCCTCAAACTACTGGAGTACATACCAAATGCGACTAATCTTGGTAGTAATATAATCCGCAGTTCCGGCCTGTTGTTCAGCCGGCTAGTGGTAGTACTTACTCCGTGAAAAAAATATAAAAGCGTTTAAATCATTATTGATCTAAACGCTTTTACATTTTTTGTCAAAGGGAGTGCTGTTGCTCCAGCTTGGTACGCGTCTTCTCATGCAGTTGGTCATAGTGCAGGTTTCACTCACTCAGAGAGCATGGATCCAACATCGTTAATTATTTTTCTTGTCCATCCATGTATGCGGGCTGTCAACAGATTTGAACAAATTAGCTTGCATCGGTGGATCATCGTGCTACAGTGGTCCGAAGCAGACCCAGATGCAGGGGGGGTACGTGCAGGTGCAGTGCGATGCAAGCGTACGTGTTCATGCGCATGTGCTCTCAACAGTAGCAGACCAGCAGTGCACATTACATTACAGCTGGTGATTGCAATGTGCCACATCAGCATGCGTGCAGCAAGCAGCAGCCCTGCATCTGCATCTGCATGTGACGTGATCCAATTCCATCCTCTTGCTCTCCTAGCTCCTGCCGGCTACTGGACTTGTATTTTGTGGAATATAATATACCTATTACTTCGTAAAGAAATATAAAAGCGTTTAGATCACTATATATTTCTTTAAGAGAGGGAGTAGTATTTTATATTGGCGGTAGTTTAATAAGGCTACTACAGGCGCAAACGCTAATATATATACGCATGCACTCATCCTTATAAATGCACACATGCACACCATATTCCAATGAGCATCTTGCATCGTCGAAAATCTTGAAGTAAATTTAGGATAAATGCGAGCAACCGGATTTGAACCCTGGTGGCTAGGGATACCACTGTCCTTCCCAACCACGGATTGGTACTGCTACTACAAATACTTATAAAACTGAAGAGTTAGCTGACCACTAGACCGTGTAGTCCGCTAGCACTACATTGATTAATAGTTTAATACGTCATGGATCATCACAAATAGAAGGGGGCTAATCTGACCAGCGTCCAAGATATTTCTAGCTACTTAATCTAAGCCCAAGCGCACGCATGCATCGTGTTCAGGTTAATTACTACTACTACGGAGCGAGTTTTTGTGTTTTCCTTTACGTTCTTCTGTCGGTGCGAGGCCTATGAAATGATTATATTTTGCCACGAACACTGCATGCCCGAGCTTCTTGAGCAAGATGGAAAGCGATCGATGCGATGTGCACGTACGCGTGCGTCCTGTCCGGTATATCTAAGGTTGGTGGCACGTCACATGCACGGTCCATCGATCTCGGTGAGTGAATCGATCGCCAACCTCGCACGTTTGTGCTTAGTTTGGTTCGATCGATCGAGGGCCGACTGCATGTGTGCGCATGTGACATGCACACCTAGTGCCCACGAGTTCCATGCGTACGTATAACCTCGTGATCTAGGTATGGTCATGAGCGACCAGGATCCCCAAACTCTTCATGACGGCACCACAGACTGTTTAGGCTCTTTGAAGAGCACTTAATTACTTCTCCCGTTTCATTAGTTTCCAGCACTATTACGAACGTGACACGCCGTTGGTGAGTACTTGATTAGGGAAGCAGGCATTCAGAAAAGAAAATGGTTTCTCCGTATATATGCCGATATGCCATTTAGGTATGTATGTTGTCAACAAGCTGCAACAAAGAAGAAAACCTATATAGTGTTATATAAGTAGAATAATCACAATGGGTTTTCGATGAAAAAAAAGGAAACTCACTCATCCTCTAAGAATAAATGACTGTTGGACCGGTAAGTGTGAATTGTAGGTCTAAAATCTGGTAAACAGCTCGTCCTCCCGGAGGGTTAGGTCTCGCGACTCCGCCCTCCCGCTCGTCCGCGCCGCCACCCCGCGGCGGCCGGGCGGGCCTCGTCTTCCCCGGCCCCCCTCGACTCCGCCCTTCTCCGCCCTCCTCGCCGCCACCCGCGCGGGCCGCCGGGCGAAGCCTGGTTGGCCTGGGTGGCGGCGGGGGCTCTCTCCTCCCCGTCTGTCTCCGGCGGCGCGAGGTGCTGTGGATCCAGCGGGGCACGACGCTGTGTGCAGGGCGCGGCGGCGGGGCTGCGGGTCGCGACGCTGGTGGCGTGGGCGCTCGTCGGTGCCGCGGCGGCTGTGCGGTGGAGGCGGAGTTTCGTCCTTCGGGCTGTTCGTGCGGGGCGGTCCCAGTCTGATCCGGTCGGATCTGGCGCTGGCGGCCCGTCCGGCGGCGAGGGCTGTGGCCAGCAGGGCCATGGAGGCGTGGCGGTGGTTGGTGCGCGTCCAGGCGGGCGGGGGTCGGCTGGCTTGCTTTCTCCGCTGTGTGACGACGCGGGCCGTGGGCGGCTTGGGCCGCGGGCGGCCGCCCTGCATTGGTAGGTGGTGGCGGCGGCGCGGTGGTGGTCTGCCATGATCGTCTCCTCCTCGAGGTGGTGGCTCATGGCGGTGGTGCGGGTCGTTCACGGCAGCGGCTGGACTTATCCGGCGTCGGCCCGTCGGTGTGCGGCCTGTGTGGACCTTCAACCCTTCTCTTCGGGCGTCCGTCTGCTATCTTCATCGACGGTTGGCCCTCCCCCAGTGACGGTCCATCACTCGTCTCGCACCCGGCAGCAGGACCGAGCTTGTCTCGCGCACGGCAGCAGGACTGACCTTGTCTCGCGCCCGGCAGCGGGACCGAGCCCGTCTCGCGCCCGGCAGCAGGACCATGCTCGTCTCGCGTCAGGCAGTAGGACCGAGCTCGTCTCGCGCCCGGTGCCGAGGACGGGGTGATGGAGGCCAGCCTCGGCCAGCCTATTGGGTCTCGGCACTGGGGGCAGCCCGCGGGTGCGAAAGGCAGGTCCTTTCCACTCATGTCTTTGGTCGGGGTAGCGGCTGATCTCGTGTGAGGAGGTGTCAAGGTCTTGGATGTCGGGGTGGCGGCCCTGATGGTGGCTCCGCGGGGCTCTTGGGCAGAGCCCGTGGCTTGGTGTTGCCCAGTTGCCATGGCCGTGTGGGCGGCGTGGTAGCCGGGGTGTGGCGTTCGGCGGCGGTGAATGGTGGCCGGGGTGAAAACCTGCTCTTTCTTCGGATGGACCGGCGGCGGCGGACTCGTTCCCTTCTTGAAGACGTCGTCGCGGCTCTCATTGCCCTTTGTGTTGCTCCGGGGGAAACTCTGATCCTCGGATCGGGCGGCGGCGGCGCTCTGGTGTCATCCCCTTCATGAAGGCGTCGTCTTGGAGCCCACGGTTCGTCATATGTGGTTTCATCTCTTCACGTAGTGCTAGGGGTGGTGTTGTCGCGCTCAGCGCCTATGTATCTTGCCTTGGGTCTGTGTGCGTGTGTTGTGTGGGCGTGAGTTTGTACTGGGTGATGTTGAACGGTGCTTTATATATAAAGCGGGGCGAAAGCCTTTTTCGGTATAAATGACTGTTCACTCCCTCCGATCGGAAGAAAGTGTTGCAGTTTTGAACTAAGGTCAGTTCAACCTTAGTTCAAATTTGTGACATTTTTCTTGGATCGGAGGGAATAATATTTATTTTAGAATTCTCCATGATGTTATTTTTTAGAACAAACAAGACATCAATTAAGGGAATATCCTACAAACCACATGAAAGGTGTTACCGCTGGTTGGGCCGGCCCAGTAATGTGTCCCTTTTCTTTGTTGTCTCTTTTTTTGCCTCATTTTCCTTTCGTCTTATCTCTTTATATTTGAGTTTTTTTTCTGTTATAATTTTTTTTTACTTCTTTTACTTTCTTGTTTTGTTTTTTGGAAAATCATGTAATTATTTTTTGAAATCACATGAATATCTATTCTAATGTACATTAACAATATATGGATATACTTTTCGTGTGTAGGAACATTTTCTGAATAAAGGAAAATTTATAATCCAATAGCCGGCAGCATCCTACTCCCTCCGTTCCTAAATATATGATATTTTTGGTAATTCAATTTTAACTAGCAAAATGTCATATAGTTAGGAACAGAGGGAGTATTTTTTTTGTAAGTTTTCATGATGAAATATGTTTTCATGAAAGCTACAAAGCAATCAAGTATTTCTAGCACATGCACTATTCACTATAAAATTCAATAAATTTGTTTTTTCTGTGCAGCTCACACCAAATCGTATTTCATCATAAGATTTTACAGGAATATGTTCATGTGTATACACTATGTTGATATATCATTTTGCCCACTTTCTGGTGTATATATTCTCTCACAAGTTTTCCAACCATTAAAATGTTATTCTTCCAAGAACAAGCGTGACAAGAAGATATTTGTTTTATTGTGCCATGCATTGCTAAACTAAAAATTATTACATTTCATCAGAACCACACCCACGATAGTAGTGATTAGTGCGATTAGCACTACTAGGAAAAGGGCTATAGATGGAATGGCCACTAATGGCGCACCAGACATGTGGTGCGCCATTGCTAGGCGCACCATGTGCTGGTGCGCCATTAGTGTGAAAGACACTAATGGCGCACCAGACAAACGGTGCGCCATTAGTAACAATTTTTTTATTTTGCCAGACATACTAATGGCGCACTAGGACATAGTGCGCCATTACTAGTTGTAACTAGTAATGACGCACCAGCAACATAGTGCGCCATTAAAATATTTTTTTACTTTTTTTACTTTTTTGCAAAACTACTAATGGCGATGGCGCACTGCTCCACGTGCGCCATTAGTGTATATTTCCTGGACACATTATCTCGATCCCCCTTCATCTCGATCGCTATCCCACCTCGCCAGATCCGGCCCCCCTCGCCGCCGAGCACCCCCCGCACCCTCTACCCCGCTCCACCGGGCGCCGCCGCCGACCCCCCGCACCCTCCCCCGCTCCACCGCCGCCGACGACCCACCGCACCCTTCCCTGCTAGCTCCACCGCCGCCGCCGACGACCCACCGCACCCTCCCCCGCTCCACCGCCGCCGACGACCCACCGCACCCTAGCTCCCCTGCTCCACCGCCGCCGATGACCCACCGCACCCTCCCCGGCCCGCTCCACCGCCGCCGACGACCCCCTGCACCCTCTCCGGCCTGCTCCACCGTCACAAATGAATGCTATAGCTAATTCCTCCCTCTCCCTCGCCAGTTCCCCTTCGTCCCTCTCCCCCGCGCCAGTTCCTCTCCGTCCGCTCCCAATCCGCGCCCCCGCCGCCTCCCTCTCCCCATCCTCCCCTCCGACCCCACCCCACTCTCGCCGGAGCAGCGCCGCAGGGCCGACACCAACCTCGCCCTCGCCCGCGCGCGCCGCAACCTCCGCCTCGCATTCAACAGCTACACACATTCTACACCGAGGACAAGGACATGAAGAGCGATGGTTATCAGAACTCCGGGGTAACGATGGAATCCTACACCGGTAACGACAAGGACAGAGCACCCCCCGCAACCCCCGACGACCCACCGCACCCTCCCCCGCTCCACCGCCGCCGAGCACCCCCCGCACCCTGTTTTTATAAAAATTATTACTGTTTTTATAAAAAAATATTACTGTTATGATTTAAACAAGTTTCAACATATTTAAACACAAATAAATATCAAACAGCATTTTAAATGCATTTTTTATAAAAATTATTACTGTTTTTATAAAAAAATATTACTGTTATGATTTAAACAAGTTTGAACATATTTAAACACAAATAAATATCAAACAGCATTTTAAATGCATAAAATAAAATTGGGGAGCCTGGGAATCGAACCCAGGACCTCCTAGTGTGTGTGCTGCGTGCTGACCAGTCGGGCTAGTGGGCGTGTTCTGATGGAGATAGGGTTAGGTGGGATATAACCTGACCAGTCGGGCTAGTAAGTAAAACAAACTTCTAATGGCGCACCAGGGGGAGGTGCGCCATTAGAATCGACGTACTTATGGCGCACCATGGGGAGGTGCGCCATTAGAATTTATACTTGTTCCCCTCGCACTGTCGCCTCCCTCCCTCCCTCGCTCGCCAGATCCCCCACTCCTCGACCCCAACCGTACGCCGCCGCCCCCTTGCTCCGCCCCCTCCGTCCGCCGCGCCTCCACGTCGTCCGCCGCTGTGGTCTTGCGCTGCCTCGACGCCGCCGCCCCGACCCCCGCCGGACTCCACCCCCGCCCCAGCACGTACGTCCCCTCCCTCCCTTCCCCCATCCCCCTAGCTTCTCCTCCTCCTCCTCTCACCACCCGTGCCTTCTTCTGCTCGAAAGGTCAAGAAGGCGGCCAAGGACGCCGACGACATCACGGGCCCCTTCCTCCGGATCGCCGCCCGCAGCCTCCTCGACGCCGGCGTCCACCGGAGCACCACGACCGCGTCTGCGACCTCGTCTCTGCTCCGCCGCCGTCTACGACCTCGTCTGCGACCGCGTCCATCAAGGTGAGTTCTTCCATGGATCACTTCCAGGCCGTCGGTGCCATCCTGTTAATCAAGAGTGCTACTCCATCTAACTGTCATGAGGGATTATGGTGAATTTGCAATGCAATGCCAGTACTACACCTGACGATTTGCAATGCCAGTGTGAATTTGCAGTGCAAAAAAATTGCCAGGTCTGCACAATTGTTGTTCTAGTTACTTTCGAAACAAGGAGAGCTTTGATGTTGACTAGCATGCTGATAAATTATGAGAAATTAAAGTTTCTCAGATATGCCAGCAAGAAAATTCCTGTTGTTAAATTCACTGAAAATTCAGTTAATTTGGCTTTACTGAAAACCTTACTGAAACTAAATTCAGTTAGCTGGGTCATCTTCCACTTGAGAGGCTGGAATGATATCAGTGGCAATTATTTCCTATGATATGATGTAGCAGTAGTAGTAGTATATTGTGCTTAGGGCATGAATCATATGCAGCAGTAGTAGTAGTATTTTGTGATGAGGTTGGAGATTATGACCCCCAAACTAAATCTCCTAGGACCACAAATCATACCATCTCATCCATATAAGAAGCTTGAACAGCACCTTAACAATGAGGCACTACTAATTGGGCTGCTGTTTCCTCCCCAAAAGAAGGCATCTGTGTGTTGCTTCTCAACCCTGGTGCCTTGCAGGTGAGATCACCTGCTTTACAGCTTTCTCTTGCTGCATAGGAAAGGTATTTTGCAGTGCTCAAGCAAAGTGAGGATAGTTTTTGCACAACAGCTGAATGTAACTGAATTTTTGAACACATGAATTGTAGATAGTTTCAGTTAACTAAGATTGGCAAAATATCTTGTTTCAAATATAGCCTATGCATGTCTTGTTTTCTGGTTATGGATATTGTATAGTACTGCATATCTTGTTTTTTTGTAATATAATGCTTACCAAAGGTTTCAATATTTTGCTGTTACCATTGTTCTTTGAGCATAATTCTTTTTCATTTCCTACTATCCTTATTCTAATTCTCTGAAATTTTGAAGCTGGAAATAAACTGCCAAAACTGAAAGAAATTGGAGTGTTGAAGATATGCTAGTGCTGAATTTTAGTAGTAGACTAAAATAAATTTTAGAATGACTGAATGTATGCAGCCTGCAGTAGTGTAGCTGTACCAAAATCACATATGCCCTAATGTATGCAGTCATGTTTTTATGCCATTCTGACTTGTCCACTGGGACTTCTCTCCTGTGATGTCTGTTTTGTTTCTGCAAAAACCCATTCAGTAGTGTGGGACTGTGGATCATTAGCAAGGAAACCCTGCTTTAGTTCAGACTTCAGAGATATTTGCCTTTGCTTCAATAGGTAGTTTGCTCACAGTCTAAGTTGAGCTGATTTTGTTGGGTGACCTATTAGATCTGGAATGGAAGCTCACATAAGTTGAGCTGCTTTTTGTCCATATGAAAGCAGAGGACCATATGGTCTGTGGCCTTTTCATCCATATGAAAGTAGAGGCACATTGTGGTGCTAGTTTGCTGGGTTTTGTCTCCGACCATCGTGTCGTGATGATTTTGCAGGTACCCCGAGAGGCCCTTGAGTTTGCCGGAATGTCGATTAACTTCCGTTCCGGCAAATTCGGGTACTCCATTTGTCCTATTTTCAGCAAAGGTCATGCTGAAATTTTCCGTGAATTTTAGCATGACTTTGCTAAAAATAGGACATATGGGGCACTTGCGACTAATGCATGGGCCGGGGTATCTTAGTACTTAATTAAGTAGGATCAACTGCCCCTTTATTCTTGCTGCATTAAACCATAGGTGGCAATAGAGCCAAGTGATTAGGCCCAACTTAGAATTCTCCTTCCCTTTTCTTGATAGGGTGTATTATTAGAAGATACCCATATATATCAGTCAACCTAGGGTCCCTCGGCATCGATAAACCCTAAATGATGAAAACTTAACTTAGCATTTAGGGTGCCTCAGCGTCGACAAACCCTAAAGGATAAAACCTTGGCTTTTAGGGTGCCTCGGTGTCGATAAAAACCTAAATGATGAAAGCTTAGGCTTTTAGGGTGCCTCGGCGTCGACAAACCCCAACATATTCTATTTGGATGGCCCTGCTAACCCTTGACCATAAATACTTGAGATGGATGTAGCAGGCTTAAAGAAAGAAATGTTTTTAGGCCAACTCCACTGGGCCTGGCTGAAAATGCACAAGTGTGCATGACTAACAATATTCTATTGTAAAGCTAAACAGGAAAGAGGAACCACTCATCCTAACCATTAGCTCTCAAAATTACCACTTCACTTCTTACTACTGAAAATCATAGACCATCTCCATTCACCAATTGCTCAAACCAGTTCGAAGGGCGTGTTTTCACCACACTGTGGATTATCTTATTGGACCCAACAGAGATGATGTAGTTTTGAATTATGAACATAGGAAATGTCGTCATCGGACGACGAAAGTCTCTCGGGGGAGTGCGACTGGTGCCACGACGGTCGAGGTCTGTGCGACAGGCCTCACCTGGACGATGATCGGCGCTTCAGCATTAAGCTCGAGGAGACCTTCGAAGTTGAAACGGTACGCAACGACGACAAGTGTTTTTTTCATAATTAAGCATGACTTCAACTATTCCAACGTGTAATTTCATCTTTTACAATTCGAGTATAGTTTATCCCATGCCATGCAAGACGCTATGTCTTGGAGAGGATGGATTTTGAAGATCATGAAAATTTTGAAACGAAGAAAATTCACCTAAGGACACATCATGATGTGGATTTTGAAGTAAATCTGTATAATGCTGAGAGCGTAACCCATTTTGGTTGCAAAAATTGGGAAGCATTTTGCAAGATGTATGGTTTTGATGAGGGTATGCTTGTCACCATGGATCTTGGTGATCCTGGCATCGACCAAGACAATATGGACATTTGGGTCCTTGTTGATACGCCTCCAGTTCTACCGCTATGTGAGTTTCTCAAACATAGTTAATTATTAACTAATCTATATTGTTTATTTCAAAATAGTTGACAACTTATTTCCATTGACAGCTTATTTTGATTGTTCAAAAAATGTGCGGAAAATGGTAGACAAAACCCACTACACCGATGGCTCCGAGTTAACTTATAAGGAGAAAACTCATCTGGTCGGATTTTGTACTGATATTGAGAATTACAATATCTACAATCAAACTCCTCATCATTATGGTCCTCAATACGTGCCACTAGTGCACGTGTTGAACTACGGTAACTACTATGGAGATACCCTGGTAAGATTTCTTACTATTACGACATCCGTGCATATTTTGCATAGTTCTAAAACTAGTACATTATCATTGCTAACTATGAAGTTATTACTATGTTTTTCAACAGATAATCCCAGAGGATTGTGTGCCTCATTTGATGTATCAGAATGGTAGGCTTGATGTTTTGAATATACAACCAGGTCATCCTACGAATCTCAACTGTCCATACCGGATTTCTAAAAGAAGTGGAGACATGCAAATCAAAGAATGGAAAAAATGTATGGACAGTCGCAAGGAGCTTCTTGGAAGCAAAAGGAAGCGAGGCGCAAGAATTGGAGACAGGATGATCTCCATTCTCCATAATGGAGAGTCAGGGTCTATATTGTTTTATGCTATTTTACCTTAAAGAGGGTATTTCGGTCCTACCTAATACTGATGATCATGTGCTAAGAACAATTAAGTAGGGTTGGTTCGATGACTGTGAGGATGATGATCGTATGACTTGTTATTAATAACGAGTAGAAGTTGTATGATGATGATTAGTAGGACTTGTTAGGATTAGTATTAATTTCGACAAACTCGCTACTCGCGGTCTCGAGACTTGTAATGTTCTATCTTTGTTCGGTCTTTTGATTTCGGAGACTAATATGATGAATTGTATTCGGAGACTAATCTTCTATTGTATTCGATGAATCTGCTGTTGCTGTGTGGTGCTGTTTATATTCTGTCCAATAATATATTTTGTAATCTGTGCATATATCAGAAAAGAAAAAAAAATCCCTAATATACATACTAATGGCGCATCACCAAGACGTGCGCCATTAGTATGCCAAAGGATACTAATGGCGCATCGCCCACCAGTGCGCCATTAGTATGGCAAAGCACATGCCCACTGGGAGGCTTACTAATGGCGCACCGGGGCCTATACTAATGGCGCACTGCCTGGTGCGCCATTAGAGTACCAGATACTAATGGCGCACCAGCGGTGCGCCATTAGTAAAAATTACTAGTGGCGTGATACTAGTGGCGCATCAGTGATGCGCCATTAGTAGGCAAAACTCGTGCGCCACTAGTAAGCCTTTTTCTAGTAGTGTAGGGCAATTGTTACAACAACTTTACACACGTATAAGAATCGGCCCATGCCCGCGGCGACCAGGCCAGATGCACTGCTGTTGGTCCCTCCGTCAGTCAAAAGAACGGAGTTGATGAAGCGTGGTCTTCCACCAGCGCCAGGTTACTCCCTTGGCTTTCGCCACATTGTTGGCAGAATCTGGGGTTCACTCGCTCTGATGCTCAAGCTTGTTCTTGGTGCATTTGGATCTTCTTTAGCTTCTTATATCTTTGTCATTTTTTATTTTTTGTTCCTTCGGTTGTAATGTTGGATGTATCGCTCGGTTGCTGCTTTATCTATAAAGCCCAGCGAAAACTCTTTTTGATATGTACTCACACGACTGCGGGTGTTAGTTCAATTTCATTGGTACTATTTTTAAAAGTGTGCGAGCTGTTGGTGCCACCCGCGAGGTAGGAGTACTCCTCAACAAGTACTCCACTACTGGACTACTATAGTTTACACTGCCTCGGCCAGCTAGTTTAGGTAGACAAATTAAACATACTAGCTAGTAAGAGAATCGATCATCTCGATCCACCTGGCTTAATTTCAAATTAGCAGAACTCCTTCCTCGTGGCCGTGGATTGGCTAGCTGTTCCATCGATCTTAATTACTGATGCGTGCTTACGAATCGCCTTATGTCACCGTGTCTATAGCTAGGAGTTAATTTGGAGCCGCGTGCATTACATAAGGCCGTCTAGAAAAATTTAACCACTCATTCAGCCTGTGTCTACCACTGGTAAAGACCGGTGTACTCCACTCACTAATTAATTACCCCATCATTCCTAATGATTGGTCTTTCATAGTACTAGCTCCAGTTACTTTTCCTGGGTCGCTGTACGTAAGTTGAGCGTTTCACAGTTGCAGCGTAATTATCCAAGTCGTATTGGTGTTGCTTGACAGATACAGCCTCTTTGGTTAGTTTAATTTTCGACAAATTAAGTTGACTAACGAATGTGCTAAGTTAATTTTGCATAGTTGATATTTGATCCGTGCGCAACTTGTCGCTAGAAAACGTTAATCTTGCGAGCAGATTTGTTTTGAGTAGAAAAGAGTGGATTATATTCCATGGTCGGCCTAGTTGAGTTGGAGCTGACATGGAAATATGATATCAAAGCTCTTATTCCAGCTGTGGATCCATCCACCGATCGATCGACGTTCTACATGTATATAGAATCTCGGTCGATCCCATTCCCCAAAGACTCATACATATTTTACAAGGCTTAATTTTTGACTTTGATTAGGGCTCAGCTATTTACTAGATGGTTTTAGTATAGTATTGATCTTGGCCGTGGCGTGCGGTTTATTTTAATAGAAGTGGAAAACAAAAGGAAACCGTCGGCCGTAAGTAACGGTAACGGAACGGGACGGCGGGTTGTTGATGCAATGATGTTAGGCTCGCGTGACCGTTAAGCCAAAGTGAGCAAAAGCTGATATGCCTTCCCTGGCTTTGGCTTGGGGTGAGAGTTATCCGTGGATCACATGCTGACAGGCATGGATCATGCATGGATGCCTGCCTCATCAGATGCTCGATCCAAGGTTGTACGTACACCAGTTGCTCATTATATTAATCCTATCGATGCTCGATCGAAACCCACTGGCAGCTTAATTGCTTATCCAGCAGGGCTATTCTCCATTGGCTGTGACCAAAGCTTGCTTGCTTGCTTTTTCCCTCCCCTTTTTTTCTTGCCGCCTTCCTACCAAAGCAAGCTAGCCGGCATGGACACCAAGTATACTACTCCGCCCGTCCGGAATTGCTCCCAACAAGCAATTCTGGATGGAGGGAGCATGTTGCTAGAGATGAAATGTACTGCATATACATTTCAGTGGTAAATGCCTTGCTCATGTTTCACACTGGAAATAGACATATCCTAAAGAACCTAGATGAAACAATTTTGCTAGATCGGGTCGTACATCTCGCCTAATTGGACCTAACCTTTAAAACCTCTAACGTCAATGGTGGGTGGCCCGGAGTGTAAACAAGGTAGACCAATACCGTTGAATCAAGGCGACCCTTCAACTGGTCACTTACGTGTAAATGACATGCCAGTGAAGAACTAACTAACTAACTTGTCCGCATCGATCCACATTGGTAGGCCAGGCCAGAAAGTACGTCTCTTAGGTGCTTAACACGTAGATCAACCGTGTACAAGGTGAAGCAGAATCCATCAAGCCGTGTTCTCAGCCGTAAAACATCTTATGGAGTAATCAATTGATCCAGTGCGTATATACAAGTCGGCTACAAAGAAAGAGATTAGATAAAGGCAAAAATAAAGAAGAAAGTGATGGCTTTTGGCTCCGAAAGACATGGCCGTCAACAAGTACTCCTATATGCTTGGCTGGCTGCTTACGTGTGGCTCAGGCGCCATGCGTCCTTACGTGCGATCCACGGCTCGCGTGTTCAGTTGATTGCACGGCCACCTGATTTTTCCCGAGGACTTAACATATATACGTACGCCCTATGTCCGTTTAGGGCTGAAATAGGTCATTCTTGCGCTTCCCTAAAAAAAAGTCATTCTTGCGCTAATACTACTGGATGCACCCACCATTGTCCAAGGATGATACTACTGTATGGAATGGAATGGAATATTATACTATACTATGCTAGTGTCAAAAAATATTTTACATTATGGAATGAAGGGAGTAATTAACTCGGAGTATTATAGTCTCCCCAGATTACTGGTACGTCGCAAAAAGAAAAGAAAAAAAAATACTAGAGCTAGGCGCTGGCCAGTGTTAGTATTTGATTAGGCACTCCAGCTGTTGGTGTCCTTCGTCTTCTTATTTTATAGCAGTGCTAATTGTGTTTGAAATAGTTTCCCCGACGCTCCACTCCAGCTACTAACATTAATAATTAGACGATGGATCCATCATCTTGCTACAGTGGCCCGAAGCAGAACCAGATCCGTGGCAGCTGCAGGATTCAAGGGAGAGGGGCAGTGCGATGCAAGCGTACGTACGTGCTCTCAACAGTGCTACGTTACTGGTGATTTTCAAAAAAAGTTCACGGGTTCGTGGAAAAAGTTCACAGTTTGAAAAAAAAAATCACGGATTAGAAAAAGTTCAACAATTTTGAAAGAAGTTCACGGGTTTTCAAAAGAAATGTCTACGGATTTGGGAAAAAATCATAGATTTTGAAAAACAAACTGTAAAATTGAAAAAGTGTTCGTGCATATTTTTCTTTAATATTTCTTTACTATCTTTTTTATTTCTTTTTCATGTATATATACAAAGTTCATTGCGTATATTAAGGAAATCTTGACAGTAATTTCCAAAAATTTCACTCATTTAAAAAAAGTTCATCTTGTATTAGAAATTTGTTCAGTGTATATCGCACAATTGTTGAATATTTATTCCGAATTTGTTCAACATATATTACAAAAATGTTCATTTATTAATATTTTTTTCAAAAATGCTATCATATATTTGCCGCGAGTTTGAATTATGGTCCACCACCTTTTCATTTTTGTTCGCGTGTCCAAAACGCTTACAATACAAATTTTGTGCGCTTTTTTAAAAAAGTTTTTGTTTTAACTTTTTTTGTTGCTAAATTAAAAACATTCCTGTTATATATTTTCTAAAAATACTAAAAACTGTTCACAATCTCAAAAAGTGTTCGTGTTTTTCGTAATTTGTTTGTTTTTCAGATTTTTTTTTTGAAAATTGTTCGCGTTTTTGGAATCTATTTGGGGTTTGCAAATTTTGTTCGTGTTTCATTTTGAAATCAGAATTACAAAACACCTTCACTTTTCCAAAAATATGGAATACAAAAAAGTGCGGCATCTTAAAACTGCTCGCAATATTCAAGAAATGTTTTCGAAAATGTTTTCCAATCTCAACGCTGCTGTCTATTCTTATATATTTCTGCGCCGTGATGTTCATGTTGTTGTTCATGGTGTAGTGGCTAGTGGCTCTTGGTTGGTCTCCGCGGTCGTGGGATTGAGTCCTGGTATTCGCTGTTGACTGAAGAAGCTTCCCACTTATCGATGTGTATCAGCAACTTGTAGTGCATGTTCACGCTGCATCCATCTTGCCGTCTACCTAATGGAGTGATATTTTTGTATTGGTACTATTGGTTGTAGAAATATCAGAAGAAGATCTTCAGGGTGGGAGATAGGCGCTTCCACGCCGATCTCCAAGGTTGGTACTGCGCGCATGCTACCACACTACAAAGCAGACGACTTAGCTGGCTGCTAGTGCTCCATTGATTAACATATCGTGGATCGAAATTTGAAAGGCGCTAATCTGACCATCGTCCTAAATATCGTTAACAAGCTAATACAGTACTACAAATAAATCAGATTTATTTATTAAATCTAAGCACACGCGGCATTACACTATAGGAAAAACATTGTATGCCGAGTATATTTCGTGTGCCGTGCGTAAATTTTGGTGGGTTCAGCATACATGATGTATGCCGGGTGCACAAAAAAATACGCTCGGCAAAGCAAGGTCTACAAAGCAGTGGTATCTAAGTTAGTACAAGCAAGTTTCAAGTTTTTTTTCTCTGTCGGTGCGAGGCCTATGAAATGATTATATTTTGCCACACATACAACTACACAACCCGATTTTCTTCAGCGAGACGGAAAGTGATCCATATATGTGATGTGCACGCGTTGTCCGTTGTAGGCTAAGGTTGGTGGCACGTCACATGCATAGTCCATCTCATCTCAGTGAGAGAATCGATCGCCAACCTCGCACGTTTGTGTGCTTGGTCTGTTCGATGATCGAGCGCCGACTGTGCCATGTATGCATGTGTGTGTGTGTGTGTGTGTGTGTGTGTGTGTGTGTGTGTGTGTGGCATGTTACACGTATTGCCCATGAGTTCCATGCAATCGACTGTGTGGCTAACCAGTCACAGGCCCGTTATGGTTTCCCTTCAGGCAACACTTCCGTAGGGAGCTCCCCATAAGTATCCTGTAAATGTTTCACACTACATTTGTTTCAAAATATTTAAAATTCTAGGTTTGTCCTAAGTTTGACCCAATTTTAGAAAATATTAATATCCTCAATACCAAATATATTCTATAATGAATCTAATGAAACTAATTTGGTGTTGTAGATGTTGATTTTTTTAACAACTTGGTCAAACCTAGAAAAGTTTGAATTAGGACAAACCTAAAACTTTAATCATTAAGCTTATTATTATTTTTAGACATTGAGGCTTGTTTTCTTCAATGAACGAAACAAGCATGGATCTGTACACATGTACCTACGTAGCAACTTCCCCCACTTGCAAGTGGGACTAGATTTCGATCTATTGGAAGATCAAGTAGTTTGTAAAATCAGTGTTGGTGTCGGCTACATGGACTCAAGAATGACCGACACCCCAGCAGATTATATAGTCTCAATGGATTAAGCATTCTTGGTTAAGTAACTACTACTCACTCTAAACGCTCTTATATTTCTTTACGAAGAGAGTATTTATTACTACTGTACTCCTAAGACTGCCGGTATTGGTTCAATTTCATTGGTACTGGAGTAACTTTTAAGCTGTAGGTGCCTCAGAACATCCACACGTATGAGTACACGAGGTAGGAGTAGTCCTCAGCAAGTACTCCACTACCGGAGTGCTATTATAGTTTACACGGCCTCGGCCGTCTAGCTTAGATAGAAAAATTAAACACACTAGTAAGAGAATCGATCATCTCGATCTGGCTTAATATGAAATTTGCAGTGTACTCCTTCCTTGTGGCCCCAGATTGGCTCGCTGTTCCATCAATCTTAATTACGACTCCCTCCGTTCTATAGTATAATAGTGTCAAAAACGCTTTTATATTATGGAACGGAGGGAGTATAAGACGTTTTTGCAAGCTAGCTTTGTTAGCTTGCAAAAACGTCTTATATTGTGAGACGGAGAAAGTAGTTGTGTGCTTGTGGATCACTTTGTGCCACCGTGTGTCTCTATGAGTTAATTTGGACCCACGCGGATTACATGTAGGTTGTCTTAAAAAATTTAACCCAAATGATATGTGTCATATGTCAGCTGCTTGGCACTTCGGCCCTGACATTTTCGATGGCAATTTCAGTCACGCAAGGATGTCAGATTTCAGTGGCACACGATAAGTTTCTGTCAAAAATAAACTGAAGCACGAAAGTTGTCATGCTTACCAACTAAAGTAGTCATCCTCGCGTCACTAAACTTGTCATTAAAAATGTTTGGAGTTGCCATGCCCTCGCCCCTAACGTTTGGTACTTATCTGGGTCCAACATTAACCACTCATTTGGCATGTGTCTACCACCGGTAAATATCGGTGCTCTTTTAGAAAAGGAGGATCACCCCGGCCTGCTGGTAAATACCGGTGTACTCCAATTTTTTTTTAAAAAACTGGTGTACTCCAGTTACTAATTAATTACCACCCTCTTTCCTACTGATTGGTCTTTCGTAGTACTGACTCTAGTTACTGTGAACCAGCCGCCATACGTTGAGCGTTTCACAGTTGCAGCCTAATTAAACAAGTCGTCTTAGTGTTGCTTGACAGAAACACTTTCCTTGGTTAATTTAGTTTTATGACAAATTAAGTTGACTAATGAACAAGCTAAGTTAATTTTATGTACGTAGTTGATCTTTGATCTGTACGCAACTTGTGTATAATTAAGCAACCCTTAGGCTTGCTGCTAGCAGATTCCGTTTTAGTAGAAAAGAGAGGATTCAATTCCGTGGCCGGCCAAGTTGGTGCTGACATGTAAATATCAAAGCTGCTGATTCGTCAGAGACTCATACATTTACAAGGCTTAATTTTTGAATTTTGATTAGGATTCAGTTATTCGCTCAGATGATTTTACTAGTACTGATCTTGCCGTTGTATGGAGTTTATTTTACTCCCTCCGTTCCGAATTACTTGTCACATGTATGGATGTATCTAGATGTATTTTAGTTGTAGATACATCCGTTTCTGCGATGAGTAATTTGAAACGGAGAAAGTAGTAGAAAACGGAAGGGGGCCGTCGGGAGACGACGGTTACTAAGGGACGGCGTGTTATATGATGCATGCATGATGTCAGGCTCGCCTGTCCGTTAAGCCAAAGTGAGCAAAAGCTGATATTCCTCCGCTGCCTTGGCTTGCGTTGAGAGTTATCCATGGATCACATGCTGACATAGAATGGATCATGGATGCCCTGCCTCATCAGATTCCATGGATGCATTTGCTCATTATATTAATCCCATCGATGATCGATCGAACCCCACTCGCAGCTTCATTGATTTTCACAAAGCAAGTTTCATGCAAACTTTACAGCCGACATGCACATAGAGTATACAATACGGCTAGATTTTTCTTTTTGAATTTCCAATATTGCTAGATGAAATGTATTGTGCACGCATGCATGTGTGTGATAAATTCCTTGCTCATGTTTCACATACTCTCTCTCTTTTTTCTTTTTTTGAGAAAAGATAGGCCACCCCATCCGTTGAATTAAAGCAATCCTTCAATTGATCACGTACGTGAGTATAATTGCAAGTGAAGAATTAACTAACCAACTTATAGGCCTGACCAGAATGAACCGAATGAACGAAGAATGGATCAGACATAGTACGTCTCTGAGGTGCTTAACACGTAGATCAGCCGTGTGCAAGGTCGAGCAGTATCCATCAAGCCGTGTTCTCAGCCGTAAAACATCTTATGGAGTACGAAACTGCTCCACATACAAAAAAGTGGATTGATCAATTAATGTGGTGCGTATATAAAAATCGTCCACACGGAAAGAGATCAGATAAAGGCAAAAATAAAGAAGAAAGTGAGGGCGTTTGGCTCTGAAAGCCATAGCCGTCAACAAGTATATGCTTGGCTGGCTTGCTCACGTGAGGCTCGGGCGCCATGTGTCATGTACATGCGGTCCATGGCGTGTTCGGTTGAATGCACGGCCTCCACATCTTACCTATGTATTAGGGCAAGACTAGGTCATTCTCGTGCTAATACAACTGAATTTATCTATTTTGAAGAGTTTCCTATGAATGAGAAACACAATTTTCTTGACAAAAGGACAAGTGCACGTAAAATATAAAACCTCCCTGCATCAACATGACGCATGTGTCGAAATCCTCCTACATTCACAAGGCATACGAAACCAAACCAGCAGAGTGGCGCCTATTTTCTTTAGCTATTGGACGTGTCTTTATAGTTTGTAAAGTCATCCAGAAACCTTTAGCCAGTTTATTAGGTCTTACTTTTGCTAACTCCTTTCCTCTCTGTCTCAGTAGTCAGTGGCACTTGTTCTTTCTCTCCAAAAGGATATGAATTTCTCTACCACTTAACATCCCATTTTTTCCACAGAAAAACTATACTGGACCTACAATATATAGTGCTATATCAAGGATCGTGAGCATGCACATCACATGTCCCTTTCGATGTAAAGCGATGAACAAAAGGGTGATAATTCGACAAGTGTCCAAGTGTGCACACATATAAAACTTAGAAACAAGATGGACCAGCAGGAATCAAGCACAAACGAGTCTCTTATAGATGGGTGTAGACATACATATTCATTTATCGAAAAAGGAAAGGGGAATTCGAGTTGAAATATCAGACTGGCCACTCGGCCATCGGTCTCTCTCATCTCATTCTCTCCATGTACCAAAGGGTCAATTCTTGATCATATCAGACAGCAACTGCAACCAAGATCTTGTTGGTTTCTGTGGGCTCTTGTCTTGCTGAACATTCTGATTTTCCGACTCTTCATCAGCTAATAATATCTTTGGGTCCTAAAAGCTTTTCCATAATATAGTAGTTGCTCTTTTCGCCGACTCTAAAAAAGTTTTCTTGTCTCATTGGCTAGCCTGGCTTGGTTTGGTTAGAGTGTGATCATATTGGCTTGACCATGTGAAGAAAGGTTGCCGATTGAGCACCTCTGCTTTCTTTGCGCCAAGAGAGATGACATGCATCATGGCCTGATCATGTGGCTTTTACTTTCCGTTTTTTTTTAAAGAAGGTCATCCCCCGGCCTCTGCATCGGATAGATGCATGCGGCCAGCTTTTATCCATTGCATGTGGCTTTTACTTTCCGTTATCCATTGCTTTGATCCATCGTTGGTGGTTTATTTTTCTGACTATGCGTTTGGAGCTTCAGTCCGCAACACTCGTATTAGTAGTATATATGCACTCCTAAGACTGCTGGTATTGGTACAATTTCATTGGTACTGGAGTAACTTTTAGGATGTTGGTGCCTCAGAATATCCACACGTACGTACACGAGGTAGGAGTACTCCACTACCGGGGTGCTACTATAGTTTAGACGGCCTCGGCCAGCTAGCATAGATAGACAAATTATAAACTCACTAGTAAGTAAGAGAATCGATCATCTCGATCTGGGTTAACTGGAAAGTGTACTCCTTCATCGTGGCCACAGATTGTGCGGTTAGCTGTTCCATCGATCTTAATTAGTCATGTGCTTACGAAGAATCGCCTTGTGTCACAGTGTGTACGTGGATTACATATAGGTTGTCCTAAAAATTTAACCACTCCTTCAGCCTATGTGTACCACTGGTAAATACCGGTGTACTCAAGTTACTAACTAATTACTCCCTCCCCCCCTCCTACTGATTGGTCTTCATAGTACTAGCTCCAGTTACTGTCAACCTGTCGCCGTACGTTGAGCGTTTCACAGTTGCAGCGTAATTAACCAAGGCGACTTAGTCTTGCTTGACAGAAACAGCCTCCTTGGTTAATTTAATTTTACGACAAATTAAGTTGACTAATGAACGAGGTAACTTAATTTTGCATAGTTGATTGTTGATCCGTACGCAACTTGTCAATAATTAAGCAAACGTTAATCTTGCTGCTAGTAGATTCCTTTTTAGTAGAAAAGAGAGAATTCTATTCTGTGGCCGGCCTAGTTGGTGCTGACATGTACGTAAATATCAAAGCTGCTTATTCCTTGTAGGCTCATATATATTTTACAAGGCTTAGTTTTTGACTGTGATTAGGGTTCAGTAATTTACTCAGGTGATGTTACTAGTATTGATCTTGGCTGTGGTGTGCTGTTTATTTTAGTACAAAGCGGAAGGAAAACGTCGGTTAGTAACGGAACAGGACGGTGCTATATATGACGCAATGATGTCAGGCTCGCGTGGCCGTTAAGCCAAAGTGAGCAAAAGCTCATATTCCTCCGCTGGCTTGGCTTTGGCTTGGGTTGAGAGTTATCCAGGGATCACATGCTGACATAGCATGGATCGTTTGGCCATTATATTAATCCCATCGATGATCGATCGACCCCTACTGGCAGCTTAATTGCTTACCCAGCAGAGCTATTCTCCATTGGTTGTAACCAAAGTTTTGCTTGCTTTCTCCTTCCTAGCAAAGCAAGTTTCATGCAAACTTTACAGCCGACATGCACACTGACTCTGAGTATACAATATTGCTAGATTTTGTTTGATTTTTCTTAATACTGAATATTGCTAGCTGAAATGTACTGTCCTTACTTGCATGGCAGTGATCAATTTCTTGCTCGTGATTTTTTTGGGGGGACTGCACCCCCTCTGATTTTGTTTAAAGAAAGCATGGTCTCCTAATGCTACAGATTACTACTCCCTCCGTCCAATAATGTAGGATGTTTTTTGACACTTGTGTGGGAGTAAGTGACTAGATAATCGAAACGATGAACTCATGTTTCGCACAAGAGATGGATAAAACCTTTAGAACATACTACATATGTCCCTTAATATAAGCCATTTTTGCAGTTCATATATTAAGGGACGTAGGGAGAATAGATGAAACAATTTAGCTAGATCAGGTCGTACTTCTTGCCTAATTGCACCTAACCTTAAAAACAGCTAACGTCAATGGTGGGTGGCGGCCACCGGTAGTGTGAACAAGCTAGCTTAACATTGAATTAAGGTAACTCTTCAATTGGGCACGTATGTACATATAAATGGCAGTGAAGAATTAACTAACTGACTAACCTGTCAGCATCAATCCATCAGTAGGCCAGGCCAGAATGAACTGAGCAATGGTTCAGACACAATACGTCTCTTAGGTGCTTAACACGTAGATCAACCGTGTGCAGAATCCATCAAGCCATGTTCTCAGCCGTAAAACATCTTATGGAGTAATCTATTAATGCAGTGCGTATATAAAAATCGGCTACAAAAGAAAGACATCAGATAAAGGTAAAAAAGAAGAAAAAAGTGACGGCGTTTGGATCCGAAAGCCATAGCCGTCAAGTATTACTTGGCTTGCTTGCTCATCTGAGACCCGGGCGTCATCTGAGACTCGGGTGTTCGGTTGAATGAACAGCCACGACATCTTACCTGAAGGTAGATTATATCTATTTTGAAGTGTTTCCTACGAATGAGAAATACAGAAACATAATTTTCTTGGCAAAACGTCAAGTGCATGTAAAATATAAAATTTTCATGCATCATCATGACCCATGTGTCGAAATCCTCCTAGACGTTTCTTTAACACAGTACAGACGCAAGCGCTCATATACACGCGCATACACTCACCCCTATGAACGCACACACGCATAGCCTACCCCTATGAGCACCTCCGAAAGACTGAGCCGGCATATCATCTTGAAATTTACGAAGTCGCCGTAAATCCTCCTAGAACGTTAGGGCATAAGAAACCAAACCAGCTGAATTCTGTGGCGCATTGATCCAATGGCTCTTACAAGATTCTTTTTATTTCTAATAAGTGGGATCTTTGAAAAGATTCTAAAAGAACATTGCTGAACGAAGGCATAAGCAGTTTTTTATGGAATCCCTGACTAAACCCAACTTGACTATGCGATCAGATGCTGATATATATTAAAGCAAGGTTGTGCAAGTTTGTTTGGTTTCTGTTGGTGTTCGACAAATAAACCGACCTTTACGCCGAAATAAATATTGTGTGTATCGTGAGTCATGTGTTATTATTCAGGCCAAATCAATCTAGATATGATCGGCGCATGTCATCATCCTCTTTCAATGTATTTTCTTAAGCTATTGGACTTGTCTTTATAGCTTTGTGACGTCATTCGGAAACCTTTAGCCAATTTTATTATGCCTTACTTTTGCTAACTCCCTTCCTCTCTCTGTTAATAGTCAGTGGGATTTGTTCTTCCTCTTCAACAGGATATGAACTTTTCTATAACTTATAATCTCATGTTTTCCACATAAAAACTATACTAGTCCTACAACAGTGCAATATCTAGGATAGGGAGCATGCACATTGCATGTCCCTTTCGATGTAAAGCGACAAACAAAAAGGAAAAAGGGAGACAAATAATTGGACAATTGTCCAAGTATGCACGCATATAAAACTTGGAAACTAGCTGGACCTGCAGGGACCAAGCACAAACGAGGCTCATAGAGATGGGTGTAGACATACAATTTTTTTTTTTTGAAAAGGAGGATGTACCCCCGGCCTATCTGCATCTGGACGATGCATGCAGCCATATTATTAATTATTCACAAAGACCATACAAGGTGATATATCAATAAGCCTGAAGCCATCATCTTGGCAACGCTGTTGCTACTCCTATCCCCTTGATGAAGGTGTGCCGAATGCCCGGGTCTAATACCAAACAGACATCACACCAAAGCCTAACATCTAAAGCCGGGTGTCCCATCCAAGCCACTACCTGGATAGGGTCACACACCGGTCCGGCACACTCCCAGTGAGCACCGCACGCTACAAGGGACGTCACCTCCATCTTCCATCGGTCTATCCTCAGGACTCTTTGCCATCAACGCCACCATGACGCCAGACAGCTTCCTCCTCCTGTGCGAGTCCATCTCCACGCACGGACGCCGAGTCTCCACTGCGCCATGCCGCCGAGACCCACCGTCGATGATACGGTTGATGCCACTCCGCTCCACCTACATGCCATCTCGCGCCGACTCCAAACTACCAGCAACTCCACCACCCTGAGCAGTCCCCGGTCGACACCTTCAGGAAGGAACACGACACCAAGTGCCATCATCGCCCAAATAAAGGAACAGAGGCTTTTGTCTGCGCTCATGGCAGAGGTGGGGGGCGTCGGATCCACACCGAAGCCTCCAGGAAGGGAATCGGCGCCGAGGGCGTCGACTTTGGTGCGGCCGCCACGCCGGCCTGGAGTTTCACCCGGATCCATGCCCACCCGCCAGATCCGTCTAGGCAGTACTGGCGTCGACCGTAGTCGCTAAGTACCGTAGCCAGCACGAACCGAAGTAGATCGAGTCGGAGACGACGCCTCCCACGGAACTCCGGTCGGCCATCGAGGAGCCGTCGCAGCGCCGCCGCCTCCGCGTCGCCCACGTAGCCGTGGAAGGCCCCCCATCTGCACCCGCGGGTGCAGCCCGCCAGTCAAGCCGCACCGCACGCCACCGATCGAGGCCGCCGCCCCGAGATCCGATCTGCCAGCCGCCGCCGCGCCATGAGAGCCAGAGCCCCACGCCTGCGTCCGTGCACCGCACGCGCTCCCGCGCGCCGTACACGCTCGCCGCGCAGCCCCAGCGCAAGCTCGCCACGGCGACCACACGCTCCCACGCCGGACGCCCCGCAACGCCCGAGAACCGGAGTGCCCCGCCGCCGCCAACGCTGCGTGGGCTTTGCCCGGCGGCGCCTGCTGGCGGCGGCGAGGGGAGGAAGATCTGGCGAGGAGGGAGTTTGCCCGGGTCGCCCGCGGGGTGCGACACAGGGGAGTGTAGCAAATATCTTGTAGACATACATATTCATTTATCAGAAAAGAAAAGGGAATTCAAGTGGAAATATAGACTGGCCACTCGGCGTCTCGGCCATCAGTCTCATGAAACAGGCTTTCTCCCCTGTTTACAGATAAAGGCTTTTACTTTTCATGTGGCTTTTACTTTTCGTTATCCATTGCTTTGATGAAACGTAGGTGGTTTATTTTTCTAAATTTGCGTTTGGAGCGCTCATCTTATTCGCATCTAATCTCTTGTCAACGGGAGAATTAGGATATGCCGATGTCTGGCAGCAATCAGAGACACTGGCGGCTTCGGCGAGAGGAGTGCGAGATTTGTCAACGAATCAAACACAATTTTTATTTATTTCCGAATGGCTTGCCATATATAAGGAAACAATCATCCTGTTGCAATAACATGCTTTATTTATGCTCTAAAGATTATGCCAAAATCTTTATTCATAATCCTGAAATACAGAAACATAATTTTTGGCAAAAGGTCAAGTGCATGTAAAATATAAAATCTTCATGCATCAACATGACGCATGTATCGAAATCCTCCTAGAAGGTTAGGGCATACGAAACCAAACCATCGGAATTCTGTGGCGCATTGATTCAGTGGCTCTTACAGGATTTTATTTCATTTCTAATAAGTGGAATTTTTGAAAAGATTCTGAAAGAACATTGCTGAACGAAGGCCAAGCATCATTTGTGCGTGTTACGGATAACTTGTTTTTTATGGAACCCTGACTAAACCCCACTTGACTATGTGATATGATGCTGATATATATTAAAGCAAGGTTGTGCAAGTTTGTTTGGTTTCTAAATAAATATTGTGTGTCATGAGTCATGTGTTATTATTTCAGGCCAAATAAATCTAGGTATGATCGACGCATGTCATCATCCTCTTTCAATGTATTTTCTTTAGCTATTGGACTTGTCTTTATAGCTTTGTGATGTCATTCGGAAACCTTTAGCCAATTTTATTAGGCCTTACTTTTGCTAACTCCCTCCCTCTCTGTGTCAATAGTCAGTGGGATTTATTCTTTCTCTCCAACAGGATATGAATTTCTGTACCACTTATCATCCCATGTTTTCCACAGAAAGACTATACTAGTCCTACAATAGTGCAACATGAAGGATTCCATGTCTCTTTCGATGTAGCGATGAACAAAAAGGCAAAAGGAAACAAATAATTGGACAAGTGTCCAAGTGTGCACGCGTATAAAACCTAGAAACTAGTTGTACCCGCAGGGACCAAGCACAAACGAGGCTCATAGAGACGAGTGTAGAGCGTAGACATACATATTCATTTATCTTTTCAAGTGGAAATATCAGACTGGCCACTCGATCGGCCATCGGTCGCTCTCATCTCATTTTCTCCATGTATCAAAGGGTTAATCCTAAACTGTCAATTCTTGATCATATCAGAAAGCAACTGCAACCAAGATCTTGCTGGTTTCTGTGGGTTCTTCTCTTGTTGAACATTCCCATTATCCGACTCTTCACCAACTAATAATAGTCTCTTTGGGTTCTAAAAGCATTTCCATATATAGTAGTCGCACTTTTTTGCCGACTCTAGAAAAACTTTCTTGTCTCATTGGCTGGCCCGGTTTCATTTGGTTAGGGTGTGATCATGATTGGCTTGACCGTGTGAAGAAAGGTTGCTGATTAAGCACATCTGCTTCCTTTGCGTCTCGAAGGGAGATACCATGCATCATGGCCTGATCATGTGGCTTTTACTTCTCGTTATCCATTGCTTTGATCAAACAGTAGTTTATTTTTCTGAATTTGTGTTTGGAGCTTCAGTCCACAACGCTCATCTTATTCGGATCTGATCTCTTGTTGCATTTTGCTTTAGTAAAAGTTAAGTTAATTCGTCGCCGTTGTTCTTGTCGACAGGTGAATTAGGATATGCTGGTGTCCGGCAGCAATTTTATCAGACACACCGGCGGCTTCGGCAAGACGAGTGCTGGACTTATCAACGTGTCGAACATAATTTGATTGTTTCGGATATGATTTGCAATAAAGAAACAATCGTCCTATTGCAATAGCATGTTTTAGTTGTGCATCTCCAATACATAATTAGCTCACCAATTGCTTTCCCTATACTCTTTTTGTTTGCGAAAATATCAGATCTATTATAAAGATTCACCGAAAGTACAAAAGCACCCCAAACATAATAAAAATAACGTCAAGGTCCATGGCCAACCGAATGGCCATTGCCACTGCCAGAACGAACCACCGACGCGATATTGTCGCCGCTCCCATACGGGAGCCGGCCTGACCTTGTCGATAACAGCCGGAAAGTCTTCATGCACGTGCCCCTAAGGACCATGGTTCGGGAGCCACAGTCGTCGCCATTGAATCCTTGAATCGGTTTGAAGAACCTGACACCAAATCTCTTCATTGCGTACGCACGACGAGAAACCCCAACCTCGCTGCTCCGAGGAGCTGGCAGGAATCTACGCTGGAGCTCCGTCAAATCCATTCCGACGAACGAACTTGAGGAGGATCAGAGCCGGGAAGACTGACTCGAAAAAGAAGCGGCCCATCCGTCCAAGCGTCACCCTTGCGAGAACCAAAAGCCTACCTATCTAAGCCAAGGCACTAGGAATACCCTCCCGGCCCACTGCCGCCAGAGCGGCAGGCGGAGAGGAGGCGAATCCACGGGCTCGCCGGCGAAGGTCGAAGGGAAGAAGGCTTTCCCTAGTCGCCTTGAGAGGGGAAAGAAAAGATTGATGTTCAGAACATGGATTGGGAATGGTACGAGCTGTTTTCCCTAGACCCCTAACGTACCTTCAAGAACCACGCGGCAAGTTCCAAGAATTTCTGCATTTTCTGCAGTGCAAGTACAGGAAACAAGATTTTATTTTCGTTTCAAGTGTTTCATGGTAAGTGTTAGATAGTAACGAGAAATAAACGAGACATAGAGACACGGAGATTTTTACGTGGAAACCCTTGCGGGAGAAAACCACGGACGCACGAAGGCGCAATTACTATGAGGAGGAGTATTACAAGCACGAGACGAGAGGCCGTCTTAGGTGCGACTACATGGGGTATATATGAGGGCAATACATGAGAGTCCTTGGAGGACAAGTAAACGAGTTGTACTCGTCCGCGTCGACGTCAACGCAAAGGCCCACACCAGTTGTACTACATCTAGTCCAACACGGTATAATTTGGATCACAATTTAACAGTAAGAAACTGCATGAACACATAATTGTTAGGAATTCGATTCTGCAACTGCCTGGTTCTGTCAGAGATGTGCTCGGATACGATCGTGCGTACGTGCTGTGTACGGTCTCTCTCTCTCTCTCTCTCTCTCTCTCTCTCTCTCTCTCTTGTTAGGCCTACGAGACAATATGTACTTTGGCCTCGGATCGGTTAACTAACAAATCTGCGATGGCGACGATCGGCGGCGACAGCGGCATGGGGCGAGCGGCGCCGAGCACGCAGTGGTGCGACCTCCCCGATGAGCTCCTCGGGGTGGTCCGCTCCAAGGTCGCGTGCCCGCGTGCCCGCGTCCTCATCGCCGCCGTCTGCAGATCGTGGCGCGCCGCCGCGTCCCGGCACCCGCCGCCGCCGGCGCTGCCGCTGCTGCTCCTCTCGCCGTGCGACTGGAGCACGCCGGACACGCATAAGCTGCTCTACTGCCCGGAGGACGCCGGGGTCCTACAGGTCAGGCTCCCGACAAGCCTACGCCGCACGTGGTTCAACGGGTCCTACGACGGCGGCTGGATCGCTGCCGGCCGCCTGAGGGCACGTGTCGTGGTCGCCAACCTCTTCTCCGAAGTCCAGGTGCCCCTCTCCGAGAAGCAGAGGACCATCGCATGCCCGCGCCACCGCGGGCACCCATACCTCGTCTGGAAGACCGTCTTCTCCGAGGCCCCCACCTCGGGCGCGTGCATCCTGGCCGCCATCACCGACACGTGCAACCTCGCGCTGTGCAGGATCGGCTGCCCCGACAGCGGGTGGACGCTGCAACGGTGCGACAAGGAGAGACTCGGCGACGTCGCCTTCTGCCGCGGGGTGCTCTACGGCATGGCGCGCGGCAGCGAGGACGTGTTCACGTACGACATCGGCGAGAAGGAAGACGGCGCGCCAACGATCATCGCCGCCCATCCGCTCAATGTCCAAATGCGCCATGGCCCCGGACCCATGGGCAGGGGCTCCTATGATTGCGCTAGCTACATCTTCGATCTGCATGGTAAGCTGGCCATGGCGGTGATGATCAAGTGGTGCGGAAACGGCCAACCTTTCTTCAAGGTGTTCGAGCTCGCTGAAGCCGATGAAGCTGACAGTGATGACTTACACGACTACAAGTGGGTGGAGGTGCATAGCTTGGGCGACTACGCATTGTTCTTGGGGCTAGCCTCCTCCTCCAGAGCGGTGCACGTGCCCGGTGCCGGCCGCGGTGGCGTAAACAAAAACCATATCTACTACTCAAACCATCGATGCCTATCCATCAACACAGATAAGAAGTTCGACGGAAAAGCATACCTGACGAGATCTATAGGTCGCGACCGGATGTATTGCAAGGAAGATCAAGACGCCGACTATGGCGTGGAGAAGATCCCTTCACTAGGACACCACGTTATTGGTGGCCCTTACCCTCCTGTCTGGTGCTTACCTCCCGACTTTTAGGACCTATATTTGATGCATACTTGGGTTCCTTCAATTATCCAATTGTCCAAATGCTCTAAGGTTGGCGCAAGACAGATTTGATGGCATATTTTGCTTTAGAGACCCTGGGTTGTTATGATATACGTACACCATCAATGTTTTGGTCCAGGTATTGTGCATGGACAATATTTTTAGCACAGCCAAGAAACTGTGGGACAACATACTTGTATTTTAGTTTTATTACCAAAAAATATGCACAATGTTACCGTCATATTCATAATTGACTGTTTAGTCGTGAAAAGTATTTATGGAAAGTTTGGACAAGTAATCCGAAGTGTGGAGGGGACGAGGGGTGTCCTTAAGCTTGTAGGTCGTGATGCAAATGATTAAGAAAAGTGCATGTGTTGTCCAAGCACAACCAACAAAATATATGCATGGACGACGGGTTCCGTCATATACATATATTTTTATTCTAGATAGAAGAAAATGTGTTTTTCTTCCTCTATGTGTTGTCCAACAATACATTCTACATGCAGTATATGATGAGAGACATATGTAATTCATTGCTGGTTCTGTTGGTTTTCATCTTAGTTGATTAATGAACCATGGATAGCAAGTTAAAAGGGGCTAATCATGCATAGTTCAGTTTCTGCCAAATTTTTACCGGTGCCGTTGGTCGAAATTTTGCCATGCACGAATGTAGCTAGCACCACAAAGTAGTGGTTCAGCAGGATGGAAAGCCATGGAGTACATAAAGCTCACAAGTTAGCTATGACGAGCTGCCATGCCGGGTTCAGCTGGTTGGTGGCACATCACATGTGCGCGCAATCAGTAAGTGAATCCATCCCAGTCTCCCATGTTTGTGCTTGTGTGTGTGTGTGTGTGTGTTAGAGAGACGTGTACACATACTGCTCATGAGTAGTCATGACCAATAAGCTAATTAACGAGCTACGTAACGATCTTCAGGGGGTGCGCGACCAGGATCCCCCTAAACCCTAAACCCTATGGCTATGGCACCACTGATTGTTAGGCTCTTTAATCGTTATTTAATTTCATTAATTCAGGACATTATCGGTCTTCTGTATGTATAGGAGTGGTGGAGTACCATGTGCAGGCCACGTTTTCTTGAAACTGACAAAACATACGTCGACCGATCTGTACACATGTACTACCATCATTTCCAAAATAATTGAAGTTCTGGGTTTGTCATCAGTCAAACTTGTTTATGATTGACCAAGTCTATAAAAAAATATTAACATATGGAACACGAAATTAGTCTCATGAGATCTTTCTATGAAATATATACTTTTATACTATGTGTATTTGGTTTTGTAAATCTTAATTAGCATGTTTTTTCTATATAGTTGGTCAAACTTAAATTAGTTTTACATAGGAGAAACGTAGACAGAAGTAGAATCTTAATTATTTTGAAATGAAGGTAGTACCTACGTAGCAGTTTGCCTGGGCCCACTTGCAAGTACGTGTATATTTAATGTATGCCATCTACATGTATGATTAGGACTGCTCATACATGCCTCCTTATGGTTCCTTGCAGCAACATGTTGTTTCTTCCGTTTCTCTCGTTTTTTTTCCTTTTCTCTTATTCATTGATCCTATTATCACCCTGTGCATTTTGCTCCCAGCTTAATACAAGAAAGGCCAACGATTGCTGGATGCCTTGATCTTTCAGAACGAAACATCTACATGGGCTCAAGATGGGTGCAATTAATTAATCTCAGTGGGATTAAGCTGTCTTGATTACTTAATCATTCATACTAATTAGTAGGAGTATGTCGCAGGACTGTCTGTCGATTCAATTTCATTGGTACAGAGTATTTAAGTGATGTTTGTGCCTCAGAATATCCACACACAGAGAGGTAAGAGATCTCCTTAACAAGTTGTACTCCGCTCGAGTAGTACAATTGTTTACACGCCCTCGGCCAGCTTAGACAGAGAATTTTTTTTTCATACTAACTAAGAGAATCGATCATCTCGATCACCTAGCTTATTTTGAAATTAGCAGTAGTCCTTCCTCGTGCCTGCGGATTGGCTGAGGTGTACGATCGGTCTTAGTTAGATGAGTGCTTACGAATCGACTTGTGTCACCGTATCTTTTTTTTTTTGAAAAGGGGGTCTCCCCGGCCTCTGCATCAGAGTGATGCATACGGCCATCTTATTAAAGAAATAAAAGGTTTCAACAAGGTTCCAAAGTCTTCAACTGAAAAGTAATAAAAAGACAGCTCACACAGAGCTAAAGAGGCTGGCCACACAGCCTAGCCAAGATAAGACGCCACAACCGGCTGGCTAAAGATAGATAGGTAAACTAATTTCCTATTCTATTACATGACCGCCATCCAAACCGGTTGAAGATATCCCGAGCTAACATCTCCCAGCGGATAGATCCAGTAACCAAATGCTTCCTGGCCTCCATCGGAGTGAGTAGCGACCATGAACGGATCACGGTCGTGGCTCGGAAAATAACCTGCAAAAAGTGAATACGTGATGTTCTGTTAAAAACCAAATCATTTCTGCAAGTCCAGATAGTCCACAACAAAGCGCAAACTCCAACACGAATATGTCTCGCTAATTCAGGCTCAATCCCAGTGAGCCATGTCCCAAATAACGTAGTGACAGAATTCGGTGGAGTAATATTAAAAGCAATGTGAACCGTCCGCCAAAGTACTCTGGCAAACGGGCAATCAAAAAAGAGATGTTTGATCGTCTCGTCCCGATCACAGAAGCTACACCTCGTAGGTCCTGTCCAATTACGCTTAATCAAGTTATCCTTGGTTAAAATAACCTGTTTATGGACAAACCACATAAACACTTTTATTTTCAAGGAACTTTGACAGCCCAAACATGCTTGGAGGTAGGAATGGAGCTCGAATTAATTACATCAATATACATTGATTTAACCGTGAATACTCCAGACCTAGTCAGTTTCCAGCGTAATTCATCGGGTTGTTGAGAAAGATGGACATCCATTAGTCTCCGAACTAGACGGAGCCAATCTTCCCAACGATTGCCCACTAACGACCGTCTGAACTGAATATTAAGGGGGATGGATTGAAACACCGTAGCAACGAACACCTCACGTCGTTGAACAATGCGATATAAAGACGGATATTGAATGGCCAAGGGTGTCTCGCCGAGCCAAGTATCCTCCCAGAAGCGTGTACTAGCGCCGTTGCCAATAACAACCTTTGTCCTATTAAACAGAGATTGTTTGACTTTCATCAGGCCTTTCCAGAAAGGCGAGTCAGTTGGCCTGACTGTGACCTGGGACAAGGACTTTGTCTGTAGGTACTTGCTGCGAAGGATTTGGGCCCACATGGCATCAGTCTCAAAAGAAAGCTTCCACAGCCACTTGCTAAGAAGGCATCTGTTCTTAACTTCAAGATTCTCAATACCAAGACCCCCTTGGTCTTTCGGTCTACAGATGATATCCCATTTTGCAAGTCTGTATTTTCTTTTTAGATCATCACCCTGCCAAAAGAAACGCGATCGATAAAAGTCCAGTCTTTTCCTAACACCAACTGGGACTTGAAAGAACGATAAGAGAAACATAGGCATACTCGCAAGCACCGAATTAATCAGAATTAATCGGCCTCCATATGACATGAGCTTGCCCTTCCAGCAACTCAGTTTCTTCTCAAACCGGTCTTCGATGCACTTCCATTCTCTATTGGTCAGCTTTCTATGGTGGATTGGAATACCTAGGTAAGAGAAAGGTAATCCCCCAAGTCGCACCCAAACAATTGCCTATAAGCCTCCTGTTCGTCTTTGGCTCTACCAAAGCAGAACAGCTCGCTCTTATGAAAGTTAATCTTTAACCCGGTCAATTGTTCGAAAAGGCATAACACCAGCTTCATATTTCTCGCCTTGGCCAGGTCATGCTCCATAAAGATGATTGTATCATCAGCGTACTGAAGGATGGATACACCTCCATCAACCAGATGAGGTACCAAGCCACCCACTTGACCATTCTCCTTAGCCCTTCCTATCAAGATAGCTAACATATCAACCACAATGTTAAACAAGATAGGGGACATCGGATCTCCTTGTCTAAGGCCTTTATGTGTCTGGAAGTAATGACCAATATCGTCATTCACTTTAATTCCCACACTCCCTTTTTGCGTAAATGATTCAACCTGGCGTCGCCAGGCTTCATCAAAACCTTTCATACGCAATGCCTGTTGGAGAAATGGCCATTTAACCTTATCGTACGCTTTCTCAAAATCCACCTTAAAAATGACTCCATCTAACTTCTTGGAATGGATTTCATGGAGCGTTTCATGAAGGACGACCACCCCTTCAAGGATGTTTCTATCCGGCATGAAAGCAGTTTGGGAGTGCTGCACCACAGAATGCGCAATCTGTGTGAGCCTATTAGTCCCGACCTTGGTGAATAGTTTGAAACTAACATTGAGTAGGCAGATGGACCTGAACTGCTCAATTCTCACAGCATCCGTCTTCTTAGGAAGCAGTGTGATAGTTCCAAAATTCAATTGAAATAATTGAAGCTGTCCAGAGAACAGATCCTGAAACATAGGTAGCAAATCCCCCTTAATAATATGCCAGCACTTCTTGTAGAACTCCACCGGAAACCCATCCGGTCCGGGAGCCTTATTATTTTTCAACTGTGCTATAGCATCAAACACCTCCTTCTCCGAAAACGGGGCAACCAGAATATCATTCTCATCAGCCGATAGTTGAGGCACATCGTCAATTCTGGACTCATCGAGAGACACACAACTGTCCTCCGGAGGTCCAAATAACTGCCTATAATATTCGGTTATATATGTTTTTAGGTTATCCTGTCCTAAAATAGTGCCCTCATCTTGTTCAAGTTGGAATATTCTCTTCTTTCTGTGCTTACCATTAGCAATCAGATGAAAGAATTGAGTATTTGCGTCCCCTTGGACTACTTTGCGAACCTTAGCCCGCAAAGCCCACTTCAATTCTTCTTCACGGAGAAGTTCTTTCAACCTCTTCTCTGCTTCAGTTTTAACCTGGAGCTTAGCAGGCATCAAAATCGTGGATTCGGCCTGACGTCCAGATTCTGTATAAGAGAGAGGAGCCTGTCCTTCTCAACCTTATATGCCCCACTAAGATGCTTAGCCCAACCCCGTAAGAAACTTCTCAAACTCCTAATCTTATTTTGCCAACGCTCGACCGCGGTCCTACCGCCTACACCCTTCGCCCATTCCCTAGCGATCAGGTCTAGGAACCCTTCGCGTTCGAACCAGGCCATCTCAAAAGAAAAGGTGTTTTTATTTCCCACGTGTTTCGGCTCCCCTGAGTCAACAAACAGTGGTGTGTGATCGGAGAAACCCCGCGAAAGAGCTTCACCCTCACAAGCGGGAACTTCTGTTCCCACTCCACACTCGCAAGAACACGATCAAGCTTTTCGTACGTCGGGTTTGGCAAAGAGTTAGCCCAGGTAAACTTTCTACCAGAAAGCTCAATCTCTCTCAGATCCAGGCTTTCAATAATAGTATTGAACATGAACGACCATCTGCCGTCAAAGTTATCATTATTCTTCTCCTCTCTCCTCCTAATGATGTTGAAATCTCCCCCAACTAATATTGGAAGCTGCTTGGATCCACAAATCCGAACAAGATCCGCCAAAAACTCCGGTTTAAGCTCGGGCTGTGCGGCACCATAAACCGCCACCAACGCCCAGTTGAAACCATCAACCTTAGACCTGACTCGAAACTTAACCGCGAAGTCTCCCATGACTACACTCCGGACTTCAAGCGAATCGCATCTCACACCCAGCAAGATACCACCCGATCTTCCTCGCGGAGGAAGGCAATGCCAATCAAAATCGATACCACCCGCAAGAGAGGAGAGAAACTGGGGCGCAAAGTTGCCTCTACCAGTTTCCGATAGAGCAATAAAATCTAAACGATGCTCCAAAGATGCCTCAGCAAGAAACCTTCTTTTAGCCAAGTCTTTTAGACCTCTACTATTCCAAAAGATTCCTTTCATCACTCATCATGTAATTTTTTAGTAGTCCGAATCCTAGCACTCCTACGAACTGCAGAATCGGGGTAAATTTTCCGTTTCCACTTACGCTTGGGTTTACTAGGTCCTGACGCCCGATCCTCATAACCGGGCTCATCGGAGCAAACAACTGCATCAATCTCTATGGGCATATCTCGCGTCCTCAGACTCATGATTGGATGGTGCTAAATCCACACACATATTATTAAGCACTCTGACCCCTAATGCATCAATCTCATTGTCATTCATGGGTTTAACCGCTGCAAGATTACGAATAGTTTCTAAGGCACGTTCCGCCTCCAAATCTAACAAATCATTCACCGAATTGGAAATCTCACTATCTGTAGCCCCGAGTGAAACTCCTAATTGGTTTGCATTATTTATAATCTCCTCATTAGAAAAATTCAATAAAGAGTTAGATATGTTGACTGACATACCAGAAGAGGCTGCAGCATCCTGAAGCTTGGCCGCCCTCATAGCGCACCTCCGCTGCATATCATCCACCTCCGGGAGCTCGTGGAGGCGAGCACAGAACCGTCTCCCCGACGAGACGGGGTCTGGAATCCCGCCAAAAGCAACGACCTCCTCCCTAGTAAAGCCTCGCGCTGAGTCCCTCAAAGGATCAACCGAGATTACCGGAGAAGGTGGCTGCGCGCTCCCAATCCCCCCGGCCACTAACCCCGCGCCGGGGTCCGTGGCCACGGGAACGAACGGATAAGAGAAGGCAGGGGCCGTCTGCCCGTGCCCTCCTCCTATCCCCCCTGCCGACGCAGAGGGTAGAGCCGTCGGCGTAAAAGCGGCGGTCCTCCTGACCGCCGGTGAAGAAGGGAGAGCCATGGCCACCTGCCCCAGCCCCCCCCCAGTGCGGCTACTGGATCGGGAGTCACCGCGAGAACCGGAGAGGCAGGATCCGAGGCCGCCTGCCTCGGGCTCCCTCCCCCGGCGCTGGCCAACCCCACCGTGACCGGCGTCACCACAGGAGAGAGGGCCAGGTCCACCTGACCCATGCGGCCTTCCCCACAGCCTACCATCGCCGGCGCCACCAGTGTCCCTGGCTCCAGACTGATAGAGGGAGAGGCCGAGGCCACCTGCCCCAAACCCCCCGCCCCAAACCGAACCTCCGAGACCGTCGACGCAATCCGGCACGAGACCACTGAGGTGGAAGGAGAAAGCAGCCCCATCTGAGGCTCCACCTCCCTAACCCCTCCCACAGCCGTCACCGAAAGTGTCTCCAACAATCCATCGTCCACAGGACAAGCCCCATCATCAAGCTCCAACGGCGGAAGCATACACTCAAAACTATCAGCAGACTCCACCCTGTCACTCCAGAGCCGGGGAGGAGCCGATGCTGGCTCGAAGGATCCGAACCGCAACGTGTTCATCGGTACCGCTGGAGCCGATGGAGACTCTACTCCAGAACCAACACCAGGAAACTGAGCAGCCGGACTCGACCCATTGGCCCTCTCGCGTCCCGCCTCATTATTCGGGCTCCCACGAGCATCGGGATCATCATCCCCCTCGTGCATATCCATATCAGCCCCGGGAACCTCATCGGCAAACAGCTCTGAATCCTCAAACTCTATCTCCAGTGGAAACACCTCTCCCCGATAAAACCAGTTGACCCTATCTGGGATAAAATCGATGTCCAAAACACCCACTAAGAGCCGTGCCACCCCATGTGCGCGGGTGAAAGCCATGTCCACATCCTCAGTCTTACCAACCAACATACCCAAACTCGCCACAACTCGAGCATCTGACAAGGACTCAGATGGGGCCCCTGAAAACCGCAGCCACACCTGAGTGAGCGGCTTTCCCTTAGGCTCCACCTTCTTCCACTCGTGAAACTCCAGGACGCACTTAGTACCCGGCACCTTGCACAACCCAAAACTCAGCAGCTTCTGCAAATCTTCCATCGTTGGGAAATCAACCCGAAACACATTATCCTCAATCGGGACGGGCTCCCACTGAAAATCACCTGGAGCCAGTTCCTGAAGTCGCTGCACAATTTGAGCCTCAGAAACCACTTCTCGTGTAGCCTTCACAAGCCCAGTAGTCAAACTCTGAGGTTCAGCCAGAGTCTCCCTCGCCGCCGGAGACTCAAAGAACGTGAGCTTGGCACAGTACACTCCATACATCGTGAGAGCAGGAGCCTGATCACGCATAACCGGGCAATCCCCCATGACATGAGCAGTCTTACCACACGAGGTACAAAGCTCCGCCATGCACTCAGCAATAAAGTGGCCCTTCTCCCCGCAGCGATAGCACAACATCTTTTCTTTCTTACGCGCCCATTTGGACGCCCTCTCAAATTCAGCCCTGTCCCCTGCCTCCGCAGCCACTCCAGTAGAAGTAGCATCCACGTTGGCCAGAGCCGTCACGACATCCAATGCCTGGCTAGGCAGCTCAGTCGACCGCACGGGATCAACAGCCATATCCGAAGCCTGATGGTCAGCCACGACCGGTGGCGGGGGCTGCTTGCGTGCCCGACCACGACCGCCACCACGACCACCACGATGGCCACGGAATCCACCTCTCTGCCGGTTAATCGGGCCAGTAGTCCCTTCGACAAAACCACCCGCCGGACCAAGGAAAGGTCTTTTGGCAGAACCATCACTCTGCCACGCGTATCCGCGTCCGCCTCCCGTAGACGACGAACCACGGTGCTGACCCTCCCCATAAGCATCAAAACCATCATCCCCCCACTGTCCTCTGGGCGGTCCATTAGCTCCACCATCCCCCTCGTCGATCCTTGTCTGCGATGTGCCCGAACGCTTTTGCACCGGTCTCGCGACATAGTGAGGCGGTGGCGCAGCTCGAGGCACCGTCGGCGCGACACCCCGCCCCACGGAAGCAGACACCGGAGGTCTTGGGGGAGGGGTCCCGCTCCCCGGAGCCGGAGCTACCGGTTTGAGAGGCCGCAGTCCTCCTCGCCCAGCGGTGGACAAAGTCCCGGTCGGCACCGCCGGACGCTGGATCGGCAGCCGGACACCATTGCCACCGCCCCGACCCGTGGCAGCACTTGTAGCCGGATTTGGCGGGCGAAAGCCACCACCTCTACCCGCGGCATCGACAGGGGCCGGAGCTGGCGGCCGGATAGGAGCACCGCCACCGCGGCCAAGGGCGACAGGATTAGCGCCCGCCGGAGCAACGCCCCGGCCCGCCGCCGGCACTCCACGATGCGCCCCGGCGGAGCCAACAAGCGGTCCTACACCAGCACGGGCCGACCCGGCCGGCTCCGTCGAGCTCTTTCCCCGCGACCCCCTGACCCGCCATGCGCAGCGGTGGGATACGACGGGCACGCCCTCCAAGATTAGTTCGACGATGAGGAGCCCGTCGGCAGGAAACCCTACGGCGCACTACGAGACCGGCGGGATTAGAGGAATCGTTGCATGCCTCTCGCACGTAAGCGATGCTCTCGTCCACAGAGCCCTCCGAATCCGGCCCAAGAAACACTGGCCCACCTGCAACCGTTTCGACCCGGGCCTCATACCCAGCCGACGACGGCCCAGACTCGACCGGTGGCCCTACAGCGCCAATCAAGGAATTCAAACGCGCCGCCCGAACATCAGCGATCGGGATCAACGCCGCCGGCGCCATCTGCTGCCGGCCGGCCGCCGCACGGCCGCCCTTCTTCCTTCTCACTACCACCGTCCATGCTTCCGGAGGGACTAAATCGAGAAGAGTAAGTTTTGGGAGACTTACCTTGGGAATAGGCCCCTTCCATGGTCGAAGAGCAGACGCAGCCGTCCTCCGATGAACCACCCGCCGGAGCACCTCCATGTTCTCGCCGGGCGGCAGACCGGACCTCGCCGGATCCTCTGAGGGGACCATCGCCTCCACCATCCCCGCCACCTCATCCTCGTCGTAGCCGGTGGCAAAAGCTTCGCAAATCATATCGGAGGGAGTCGGAGAGTATTCCGCGGCGCCGCCGGACCGCCCGCCGTCTTCATCCTCATCCCCGCTCTCCTCCTCGGCGAGCGCCCAGAAGCGCCCACCCACTCTCCGGCGATCAGTGAGAGGGACGGACGTCGAAACTCCCGGCGGCATCGAAACCGGCGGCCGAAACGCCCGCCCGTCGCCTCCACTCGTCGTCTTCTGCTATAGGGTGTTTTTTCTTTTGTTTGTGATTGACAGTGTCTAGGAGTTAACTTAGAGCTACACACATTACAATAAGGTTGTGTTAAAATTTAACTACTCATTCAGCATGTGTCTACCTCGGGTAAGTATCGGTGTACTGTATTAGTTAATTAATTAATTAATTAATTAGCCCCCTCTTTCTACTGCTTGGTCTTTCATACTAGCTCCAGTTACTATTGAGCTGTCGCCTTACGTTGAGCGTTTCGTGGTTGCAGGGTAATGAACCAACTTGTGTTCACGTTGCTTGACACTTGACAGAAACAGCTTAGTTGATTAGTTTTGAGACTAATTAAGTTGACTAATTACCGAGCTAAATTAGATTAGAGAGGAATTACTACGTAGTTGATTGTTGATCCGTAAGCAACTTGTGGCTAAGCATTATTAATCTAGTAGATTCCATGTCGGTGGTGGCCTAGTTGAGTTGGAGCTGACGTGTATGCAAGTATCAAAGCTTATTCCAGCCATCGACCGCGACCGTAATATATAGTAACAAAGGTCACATTCATTGGATCATGAGTAACCAATGGTGGTATATATTCGTACTAGACGGCTTACAGTGCTGTGAATTTGACTCCAGTAAAAACAACTAATCACTGTAATAATTTTATCACTGATCTTGGCTATTGCGTGCACAATGTGTTTAATTATTAGTACCGATTGATGGAGGTGATAAAACGGCGGTGGCCGTCGTTTAATGGGCGGACGGAAACTAGGGCCATTACAGAGCAAGTAACGGGACGGGACGGCGTTATGATATGCATATATAATGTCAGGCTCGAGTGGCCGTTAAGCCAAAGTGAGTGAGCAAAAGCTGGCTTGGCTTGAGAGTCATCCATGGATGGGATCGCATGCATCATCAGACTCCAGTTAGGAACAACATTTTCTTATTACATTAATCTGATCTTCTTTTTGCTCTTTTTTTTGCGGGTGTATCTTCTTTTTTGCTTTTGTTTTGCGGGTGATCTTCTTTTTGCTGGGACTACATTAATCCCATCGATCGACCCACTTTGCTGCCCAATTACTTACTTCGTAGGCTGTAACCAAAGCTTCTTTGCTTTCATTCTATACATCACGTTGTTTGCTTGCATTGCCTGCCTCCCTAATTAACACAGCAAGTTTCTTGCAAACTTTATAGCTAGCCGACATGCACACGGAGTACATAATATTGTTAGATGAAATGTACTAATACGTACGTACATCAGGGATTAAGTAGGTGCATGCCCAGCTAGCACTGTGAGTGATAACCCCTTGCTCATTTTCCACATCTGCTAGAGAAGATGGGTGAAATTTGATGGTCAAGTAAGGGATGGGAACTTTTGGTCTATGTGTGTATATACACCCTATATGAAAAAAAATAGTAATAAATAAAAAAAAGCCATAAAATTCTGAAAATATTTTTGAAATAAAGTTGACATTCCATTGTACTTGTAATAAAAATTCCACAAAAAGGAAAAACCCCATTGACTTCTTAAAAGAACAAAATTTACGGTCAAAATATTGTGAATAGTGACTTATAATGCTCCCTCTGTCCCAAAATATAAGAACGTTTTTAACACTACACTAGTGTCAAAAACGTTCTTATATTATGGGACGGAGGGAGTAGTAAATATTTTTTGTTTTTTTTACCCTGAAGTCAATGCTGGGTTTTTGTTCGTAAATTTATATACTAGTGCAAAAGAAAGTCAACTTTATTTAAAAAAACTTCTTTTTTTTTACTTTTTGTATTTTGTTTTCTCATATAAGGTGCATATACACCTAGGAACCAAAGTATATTTCTCGTCAAGTAAGTAGCTATGACCAGCTAGATCGACATATTCCCTTCACTACTGGGTAAAACAGTTTAGCTAGATCGGGTCGTTCGTCTCGCCTAATTGCACCTAACCTTTTAAGACCAATTATCACTACGTAGACAATGCCCAGGTGGCAGGTAATGCAAACAAGACTGACTAGCTAGCCTGACCAATACCGTTGAATAATTCAGGCAACGACCCTTCCATTGGTTCCCTAAAGAAACGTTTCATTGGGCACGCAACGCCAATGGAGATTTAACTAAGGCTGTTTATAATGGTAAGTGACTTTGTTCATGCATGTGATGGTAGCATATTGTGTTACTTTATTTGTTTCACTCCGCTCTAATTTATTGTCATATCATCTTTTTTGCGTACATAGCATGCATGTTATTATCTATGTTACTCTTACTATGAGTAGTGGGCATTGATCGATTTCCTCAACAACAACAAAAAATATGTCGGCATCCATCGGTCAGAAGTTAGGACGGAACATAACAAAGGGATGATAATATGTCGCAAGTGGTTCACGCGTCGATAAACCGTCTCAAGGTCGAACAGAATCCAGCATGCCGTGATCTCAGCCGTAAAACATTTACGCAATAATTAATTGATTAAGTGCGCACACAAAGAAGCGTCAGGAAAGAGATTTGATAAAGGCAAAAATAAACAAGACACAAAGAATATAAGAGAGTGACAAGGGAATGAAGTGACATGGAGGACATGCTTTGATGTCCGGATAAGATGATTTCCGGCGCCAAAACATCTGAATTTAATTTGGCTACGCCTGTGGTTTAGTCGTACCTCAATCTTTGCAAAAGATTCTATCAGAACCTTGGTATATGAAGACATGACATCTTATCATTACGGGTTATTCTTGCGTGTTATGGATAACTACACTCAAGAATCACCAAAGAATAGTCAGTGCTAACATGAGCATTTTGTGGACATAAAAATGGACATAAGAACAAATATGGACATAAAAATCAGTGCTAACATGAGTCAAAACAAAAATGGACATAAGAAATATCAGGGCTAACATGAGTATTTTGTGGTACATGAATGCTATCCCAGTTAGAGCCTTGAGCCACTTTTTTTTGTTTTGTCTAACTTTAGTAAGTGGGATTTGCCCTTTCTCCCACTCCCGCTCGAGCATCTTTTCAAAGAAAAAACTACAGCAATCTAATGTTTTACAGTAGATCAACCACTTTACGTCTCCGGTGGTTAACACATCGATCAACCATGTACAAAGTCGAATAGAATCCAACAAAGCCGTGTTCTCAGCAGTAAAACATCATATGCACTAATTAATTGATTAAGTGCATACACAATCAAGCGTCATGAAAGAGATTGGATAAAGGCCAAAATAAACAAGACAAGAACAATAAAAGAGAGTGACAAAGGAATAAAGTGGCAGAGAGGAAGGGTGTTTACGTCCGGATATGATAATTTTCGGCGTCAAACCATCTGTATTTAATTTGGCTACGCCGATGCTTTAATCGGGTCTGAAATTCTTGCAAAACATCGTATTAGAACCTTGCTATACCAAGACATGGCATCTAATCCATTACGGATAATTTGTGCATATTATGGATAGCTACAGTTGAAACTCAGCATGGCACCCACACACATAAGAACAATCAGTGCTAACATGAGCATTTCTGTGATACATGAATGTTATCCTAGCTAGAGCATTTTAGCCAAAATGATTTTTTTGGTATAACTTTGGTAACTGGTATATGCCCTTTCTCTACCACCCACATGCAAGCATCTTTTCAAAGAAACAACTATGGTTATCTTATGTTTCATAGTATATCTATATATTCGGCCTCGATCATCTATTGATGTTAGCTTCTGCTGCAGGTCCTTTTCGCTAAAAAGCTAGCCATGAACGGAGCAAAAAAGAAGAAATAGTTGGATAGGTATCCACGCATATAAAACTAGATCACCTGCAGGAAGCGAGCGTGGTTCGTGCTACCAAACTACGTGCACAAATGAAGCAACAACGAAATTGGATGAACGGAAATATAAAACGGAAAGAAATTCTCAAAAGTTTATTTTTAAAAGGAAATATAACAAAGAAGACTGGCCTAGTAAAAAATACGAAGCCCAGTTCCTGATAGACCAGAATAGAAGAAACGGGCCGAGCAACTAAAAAAAAGAAGAAGAAACGGGCCCAGCAGAAAATCGAAGCCCGGTTGGAAAATTCTGCATGTGGACACAACAACAATGGGCCGAATTATAAAAGCAAACCCAACGAAAAAATATCAGAGCCAGGTTTCGATCCTGGGACCTGTGGGTTATGGGCCCACCACGCTTCCGCTGCGCCACTCTGATCTTCATGTTTACGTTTCGATCTCCGTTTACTTATGGATGAAGCCGCTTCATCTCAATGCATGCAGCCGCTCAGCTAGTTAGATGAAGCAGTCAGGTAATGCCTAAAAATATGAAAATTTTGGTGAAGGCCAGGAAAGTGAACAGATGAACATGTGCAATAGGCATTTTAAATCTCAGGCCTCTAGTTCAAACCTATTTAAATGAAATTCAAACACTTCCAATTTGGGTGAAACACTAATCGCACCTTAACATTCCTCGTAGCACAAATACATTGATCATCATTTCCACCAGAAAAAAAAATTACCATACACAGCTGTCTACAATCCTGACATAAATAAATTGGCCTATATCATCAAAACAGCAACGGAGAATCACTCCCAAAGACTACAGAGCCTTTTTTTTTACAATGATGATGAGACCTTCTACCCTCAATTCTGAGACCAGTCTTAAGGTCCAGTTACACTAAGCCTTGCTTTGCCCGCTCTGCACTTCAAAATCTACTATTGCCGAATGCACTCAAGCAGTTTCTTTCATCAACCCTGCACCCTATACTGCTCTGCATATGAGATCTTCAAAGATTCATACGTGCTGGTTAATTCAACGTGCAAGAAAATGACGGTCCTTTCATATCTACTGATCATTCAGAATCGTCTTCACTATACTGCTCTGCATCTTCTACACGAGAACGCCTCGGATGCTCATCAAGATCATCATCAACAGAAGATCTTCGTCGCTTTAAATTACCCTGCAGAGGAGAAACCTTTAGTTAAAGGTAATGGTATATGATCTAACATGGGGAGAGTTGGGGATAATAAACAGGTGAACAATCCCAAGAGCGAGAATGAGTCAACTGATTGCAAGAAACGCAGTAGCTACATATATGACTTGGCAAGAGGATGAACCGCCTACAAATATACTTCCTCCGGTCAAAAATATAAGGTGTATTGATTTTTTTTAAAGTCAAACCTAACTATATTTGACCAAGTTTATTGAGAAAAACTTCAATAGTTACAATATCAAATTCATATCATAAAAATTCATCATGAAATATATTTTCATATCCTATTTATTTGGTACCGTAGATGCTGATACATTTTTCTGTAAAATTGGTCAAACATAGAAATGCTTTGACTTTTGGAAAAAAACCAATACACCTTATATTTTGGACCGGAGGGAGTAGTATTAAATAGAGACGAAAAACTGAAGAACGAAAATGCTGCGGTATATAGTAGTAACAGTTCACTGAAAGTAAACTTTCATGCCAGCAGTTACAAAGGAAAAATGAGTCATACATGCATGCTGGATGATTCTCCATGCTCCATCTCATCACCATGTGATGTCCTGCTCACAGTAATTCTAGAAGGCACTGGGAAATGCTCGATTTCATCCCCAGATCTACCCTCTTTTGCTTTTTTCTTCTGCAACACTAGCTTGGTAGGAAGAGACTGCAAAATGGACAATAAAGCGTCAACCAAATGAGCAATGAATCACTGTCATATATCAGAATAAATAAAGTATGCACAGAGCAAGTTACCAAATATTTTGCTTCATCGTCATCAAATGAGACAAGGTAAGTCGTTGGATCTTGCTTGTCATCCCCCCTTACCTGAATCACGAGACAAGAAAAGGCATGTAGGCAGTTTTACACCAGCAGAACGAAAAGTAGACATAATCACAGACCCATTAGCAAAATGCCACATACTTCCCAGTGATATTCCCGAATCCAGGAGTACTGGAAGTCTTCATTTTCATCATCCAAGTCCTTGAGAAGCTAGACAAAACCATAGTCGTGATCAGATTATGATAATAATGCCAAAACAAATTATAACTATAACAGGTGACATTTCAAATAAAGATGTACTAGAGTCGACAAAAGGATGGATACCTCGTGGGGTGCTGGAGCCATGTATGCCAAAAATCTCTCTTGTTTTGCAGGGTCTGAACCACTGACTTGAAAACTTTTCATCAGAGCCTATCATGAGAACACGGAAAACCTTAGATATACTAGTAATCGTGTATGTGCAATGCACATTAATAATTAGTGGCATATTTCTTGCGTAATTAAAGATCTCAATTGTGCGTCCGATTCTATAAGATGGTGTTGAGTCTAAACATATCTACAACTTAAACGTGTTTGGTGCTCAACATTGGAGCGATCTGAACTGCTAGATCTCATGATTTGATGACTGAGATGGTTTGGATCTGCCCATTTGGTTCTTTCTATATTGGTACAGATATGAGGGTATATGGAGGCAGAACATCAGTGACGTATTAGCACAACGTCTCGAAATATATGCATTTGACATTAACATGCAATCAATATAAAATACCTGTTTCTACAATACATCCATATGAGCGTGTTAACATAACTATGAAGTAACTAAATCAGAAAGCTCAAGACAGAAGAAAAAGAAATGCAACACACCTGGGATTCGCATTCATCACGTACAGGTCTCTCTAGCTTGGTATATTGCTCCGAATCAGCTGTAGGATCTCCATCAAAATTCACCATAACAAATGGATCATTATACCTACAGAGGTGAGCAGAAAAGCAAATTTGAGATCACTTAAATTCATCCACCAGGTTATATGACTCCAAGGCAACACAAAAACCAAGGTGGTACCTTGAACAGCAAAACAGAAGAAATTATAGCATATATAAGGGAACATCACTTTTCCAACAACAATAAATTTTGGAACACACTAACCTGAAATTTATAGCTAGTGGGAAGTAAACATTTTTTTCTTAACATAGATAGGAAAGTGAATTGGCAACAAATCGTACTTCAATGAAATGACCATGCTCAACACACATCAGATGTCAAGAATGAAGAATTAAGTCTTCTAAATTATAATGACAGACACACAGAATAAAGTGTCATCTGAAAAGTCATACCTATCAAAATCGGGTACCAAAGGGAGAACAAACTCTGGCTCCATCCCTCGTTTAGTCTGGTGGACAGGGCGTGATTTAGCTGCTTTGAAGGATTCTGCAATGGCTTTGATCCGCTTCTGTCTGATATACACGTGCACAGAAAAATAATGTCATTGGGCTTGCACCAGGATTGCAAAACAGGCTAACCTTCAGAAACCAAAGAATAAACTAAGTAAAAGGAAAGTCGTGCCTATCATTAAGATTTTCGAGGACATTATCACGACCCTCCCTTGATTCTCGCCTTTCTTTTGCTTGCTTTTCAGTGATCGACTGGAATGGCCAAATTACCCTTTTTAGTATATAATGAAGTAATCGAGCACAATGTATGTAACTATATTTATAGAAGAATCAGCTGGCATTACCATTTTGGCTGCATCAGTAGTAAGTGGAGAAATGTACTGTGTTTTCACCAGCCAAGACATGCCTTTGTCGGTTGGCCTCTCCTTTTTCCTTATACCTTCTGGTTTAACAGGGGTGAGAACCTCGTCTTCACGCAGCAGCTCTTGATCTTCTGGAGCCAGGGGGCGATGAACAGAGGGAGGGCTAAATGTATGTTTGTCACTCAAGTTAGGGATGCTAGAAAGAATCATCAGAATGGTAGAAACATATGGCTGGCTTAATTCTTACTTGTATACACTCATATCAAGTAGGTCAAGAGGTATCCCGAGATCCTCAGGGACAATCATTTTAGGCATATAGTTTTCTCCAATGACGTGATCCTGTATTTGGTATATCTGTGAAAGGGCAATACACAGAAAAACATAAAGTAAGTATGGCTGCCCCAAGATAACTGCAACATGCAGAACGAAGTACAACTGAGAGAAACACCAACTAATAGTGTAATAAGAAAGCAGAGTATTGCAAATGTCATGGAAATGGCACAGGCTCTGTCTGTAAGAACAACAGTGGAGAGACCATTCACTCACACAAGATGATATGACTAACAAAATGATCATATTTGTATTAGACCCGGGCAGGGCAACGACACCATAGAGGCAGGCGTCCCACAGGGGCAAGGGGCAGATAGGCCAAGGAGCTTGATATATTTTATTTCTTCATCCCCATGAAGCATGCAGCAGCACATATACAAACAGATCTCCTTCCTACAACTTCAACTGACATAGAGAAGGAGATCATACTAGGATACCATATCTTGACTAAGGATGTCAATCAAGGATATCTCTAGAACAAACTTAAACCTGAGCAGCCTGTTGCTCTCCTTGCATGAGAAAGTGCTGCCAGGTACTGTTCACGCGAAGAATACCCCTTCCATTGCTGCACATAACATGCTGGGTCTCTTGGATTTGTGCTTGAAATATGACCAAATGGCTAAAATTGGGACTGATTCTAAAAGCAAATTCATGCTATGGGACTGACAGCAGTATAAATACAAGCTTAGACCTGCTATATGCCATATGCTCAAACAGGTTGCCTCAATAAAGAGAATGGTCATTATACTATAATGAGCTAGAAATTCATTTAATGCCTAAATAATAACAAATGAGTTAAAAATTCGCAAATTTGACAAGAGCAATGTAATAGGTATACTAAAACTATATAAGCAACATTGAAATGGCTTTCACTGCACCAAACATAAGTAACAGCAGAACAGAGCAATCTGATCAAAATAAGAATAGAAAACTACCGGTCCTTGTCCTTATTAAGAGGCAGCCATTTCAACTGTGCACTTGGGTCTGGCAGTTCATTCCTAAACCTGCATTAACAAGAAAGGCAAAAAAGGAAACATGGTCATACAGTAGTTTAATTCCGAAAGACGGAGATAAACATTTCATGCAAATCAGTTGCTCTTGCAAAGCTTCTCCCAATTTAGAAACATATATAGGCACACTTTTCAAAAGGAAACTGCCAATTGACGGAGTGATGCTTTCAGAACCATTTGGCCTACCGGTAAGCCTGCCTACTGCACAAAAGGGTTCGTCCTTCTAGTCTCACAACAAGAAATAGGTAGTGTTGAAGCATAACTCGTGATTCCTATGATGCTACTCCAGAATCATGCAGACGTGATCATTTCTCTAAGCACAAAAAGAAACAGCATATATGTCGAAAACATAAGAATCATTAGTAAGCAAAAGTTTGTGTAATAACAAAGCACATATTCCCAAAAGCTTAGAAAAAGGGAAGGTCAGGCTATGAATCATAATGCCACTGACTTCACCAATGACAGTGCAGTTGCACCAAAATCCAAACAGGTCGTTTGTCGCTTGTCCTGATTCAGCAGTAGATTTTGGTTGGCAATTGCTCGGATTGCCAACCAAAATACCCAAGTGCGTGATAAGCATAATAATTTGCCCAAGCACACATTTTTTTAAACACTGAGAGGACTCCAATATCCTCGAACTAGCACTTGCAGAGACCAAAAGTCTAAAATTTGCTATACTCACTTGTGCTTGCAGAGGAACGTTGTCGGCTTCTTGAGCCGATTCTCGAACCTCTCGGTGTTGGCCGCGGCGGCTGGGCGAGACGCTGTCGTCGCCGGCCGAGCCCCAGCTGATGGCTGGAGGTGGCGGCTCTGCTGCTGTGGCTGCTGCTGCTGCGTGGCGGCGCGCACCTTCTGTGTCTTTTGTAGAATGGTGGCCTGCGACTGGCGCATCAGCTGCTGCTGCTTCCGGTCCTCCAGCTTCTGCTTCTCATACTCGCGCTTCTTCCTCGCTCGCCGCTCCTCCTCCGACTCCACCCTCGGCAGCGCCGCCTTGGCCTGCCGCTCCTTTGGCGGCGGCGGGGGGGCCTCCCGTGGGGGCGGCTGGGGCTGGGCCGGAGGCGGTGGCGGTGGCGGCGCGGAAGGGGGAGCAGACACTGGTGGTGGCGGTGGAGGGGGCGCTTGATTGCTGTTCCCGCCGTACGATGGCGGCCGCGGGGGCTGGTAATACATCTGGGGCGGCGGCGGCCGCTGCTGCTGCTGCTGCTGCGGGGGCGCGTGGCCGAAGTACTGAGGCTGGTGCGGAGGGGGCGGTCCGGGCGGGGGCGGCGGCGGCGGCGCGTGGAACGGCGGCGGCGGCGGCGCGTGGAACGGCGGCGGCGGCGGCGCGTGGAACGGCGGCGGCGGCGGCATGTGGCCGTACCCCGCTTGCGGCTGCCCGTACGGGTTGATAGGCGGGGCCTGCGGCGGGAAGGGCCCCTGAGGCGGCGGGTACGGCCGGTAGGCCATCGCGCGCCGGAGGCGGCTAGGGTTTCCTCAAACCCTAACCCCAGCAGCACACCAGCCCCACTGTCGCAGCGGGTGGCGGGTCTAGCACTGGGGAAATCAGGGGCGGCCGCGCTGGGTCGCCGGCGGCAGAGCGGGCACCCCTTTTGATCCTTGACCCGGCGGAGCTGGATGCGGCGCGGCGACGGGGAGAGCACGCGGTTTGACGCCCGGCGGCGGCGCTGTCTCGGCACTTGTGGCGTCCAAGGACGAAGGGTTGTGCTCCGGAGAGAAAACGGGCCGGACTGGGCCGCGTCTAAATTCGAAGGAAAGCCCAATTAGCTGCACTTGCAGTGGTTCGCACGGGTGAAAATCGAATCCCGATCAGTGCTCGCCTTCCTTTTCAAATCGCCAGCTCCACGCCGCACTAAAAAAAACCTGTCAAAAAGAACTGAAACATGTTGGCTATTCTGATTGACCGCTTCAAGTAGAACGATCAGATTGCAGAGTAATGTCACACTTTGTGGATGATGGGTCGGTGGTCTCCCTATTCTACAATATGCCAATGATACAATTATTTTTTATGGAACATGACCTGAACAAGGCTCAACAGCTATAACTCTTACTTTCAGCGTTTGAGCAAATGTCAGATCTTAAAATTAGCTTTCATAAAAGTGAATTTGTGTTGCTTTGAAGAAGCTGGTGAGGTAACAGTCGATTACGCTGACCTGTTTGGTTGTGCGCAAGGTCAATTTCTGATTAAATATTTTAAAATTATGATTCATTATCAAGGTCTGACTAATGCAGAGTGAAAACATGTAAAGGGGCGCTTAGAGAAATGATTGAGTAGCTGGAAATACAAGTTTCTCTCTGTTGGAGGATGGCTGGTCTTGATCAGTTTTATGCTCACAAATATGGTCTTGATTAATTCCATCCTTACAAATATTCCGGGTGAAAACATTTTTGTCCGTTATGGACTCGGCAGAGGCGACGCCTAGTGTCGTTCTCCCTCTTGGGTGGTTGTCATGGAGTGCAGGTGTTGTAAAGCGTTGTGTGAGGTTATACTCAGTTGTTGTTGCACTCTATTTCCGTAGCATACTCATGTGCATCCTGCGTGATTTGGCTATACTGAGATTGGTATTGTATGAGGGTTACCAATCACCTTGTATCGCTTGGTCGTGTACTTTGTTCTGTGATTGCTTTATATACACAGCGGGGGCAAAATCATGCTTGGAGAGTTGCTCCATCTCAACGAGATCCTTGACGGTCGTTCCATCAGGCCACGTCAACAATTTTATTTTATTTTTCCACGCTGGTGTCCTTTTTAGGGGCTCCGCCGTCCTTGCGGTCCGTAGGGAACTGGGCCTACAACGGGGAAATATCGTTTGGTTGTTGGGCGTATATCCTGATATGGGAAAAATAATTAAAAATATTAAAATATTAAAATATTTGAATAAACCTGACTTTTCTGCACTAGTATATAAATTTTCACGAATAGAAAACCATTGTTGAATTCAGGCTGAAAAAACAAAATTGATTGCTATTACAAGTCACTATTCACACTATTTTGGCCGAATAAAAAAAACTGCCCTGACGTCAGCGGAGGTTTTTCTAGTTTCGAATTTTTTTTACACTAAGTATAAGGTCAAGTTTATTTCAAAAAAGAAATCAGTTTTTTTACTTTTTATTAATTACAATTTTTTCGTATAGAGTGTTACCCAGGAATCAAACGCCTACAACAGCTATCTACTATTACTACACATGATCTTGACTTGTCTAATCTATCCCAGTCCGGAACATGGTGTAAGATTTGGTGTCTAGTTGGACCAACGTACGATGCCTTGGTCAAGAATTATTGGTAAACTATATATATCGCTTAGAGAGCGGTCTTGGTGTAGGAAGGCGCTGGCATCCTTGACCATGCTCGTCGCCCTGAGATTCGAAACGGACCTGAGCCACGGGACTTGACTCGTTTAGTGTAGTGTAGTGTGTGCCGACCAGTTTCTTTTGAAGACCGATTGACTTTGACCGTCGGACCTTTGCTTCTCATCATATCATATGAGAGAGAGAGAGAGAGAGAGAGAGAGAGAGAGAGATAGAGACTAATGGGCAGCACCTCCAGTAAGTACTTATAAAACAAGCGCCATTACCGTTCTTACATATACCATATGCGCTGCTTTTGAACCCTTGCTTCACACAGCTGTACGTTGCTCTACTAATCCAAGGATTATCATCGACCGGAGAGAAGAGACGAGACGACCATGGCGCGCCGCTCCTCCAACTCTTGGTCTTCCTCTCCGGCGCTCCTAGTCGTCGTCCTGGCTGCCTTGCTCATCTGCTGCCCCATGCCATGCTCCGCGGGCATCCGAAGTAACAATAACACCAGCGGTATAATTGCTCTCTCGATCGTGTTTTCTACATGTAAACTAAGTACGTACGTTTGGTTTTCGGGCGATGCAGGTGGTGTGTACTACGGTTCTTACGGCGGGCCTCCGGCGCCGCAGGGCGGCCGGCCGGTCCACGCGGGGTGCCCTTGGTGCGGCCCCGCCGCTCCTCAGCCGCCAACGCCGGTGGTGGCAACCGCGCAAGACCGAGCCGCGGCCGCAGATCAGCAGGGGCGCGGACGGCGTCTGTTATCTGTCGAGTGAAAAGACCCATTGGATGAGCCGACGCTACCTGCCTTGGCGCTGAGGAGCTGAAGAAATAAGCTCGCCGTCAACTGTTATCTCGCATTGACGCTATATATGTGTGTAATATGTTTGCCGTTTTGGGCATTATCTTAGTATTTCCTTACGCAATAAAGGTGCATGTGACGCTCAGCAAGAAGACAATCCATGACTCCATGCCTTGCTATATTTAGAGGTTTTTACAACATATGTGTGATGTTATATCTTATATGTGACATAATAAATACAGATGTACTATAAATATGAGGCCTGGAATAATATAGTGGACACAATGTATCATGTATTCAAATCTTGTCTTATATCTTATCTTATAGTAGTACTTGCTCCGTCCCAAAATAAGTGTCTTAATCTTAGTACAGAGTCGGGACACTTAGGCTGGTTGTAATAGGAGTATCATAGTAGCTAGTGTCATGCATGTCAAGTAGACAATGAGGGCTGGCCTCTCGAAGCCTGCTCACCACGCCGAAGAAGCTGGTTGGCATCCGCTTGGCAGGCCAGAGGTTGATGCAGAGGTCTTGCATCGCCGGCTGGGACGCACGGAACAGCTCCGCCAGCTGCAGCTGCTTCATCTGGTTATTCGTAATCGTCATGGTACTTCGACGATTCCCGATGACAAGTCCTTTGGTAGCCTTCTCGGATGTCACATCTATGGCTGGTGTATAACGGGAAAGCCAACATTTTAAAACCCAACCAAACCTTCCTTTTTGTTTTCTTCCTCTTGGTTCGCTTTGTTTTGTTGGGTATTTCTAGTTGTTGCGCTTCCCCAACATCTTTTGCAGGCAATGAATAGGTACTTCTCGGCGTTGCTGACGCCAACACGACATCGAGTCTCTACACCAACCAACAACACAGGCATTGGGGGCGACCCCGTATGCCTGTGGACGTCGATGATATCCCGACGTCAACCTGCTATGCTGACGGCATCCCGGCAACCAATCATCTGCACCAACATGAACAATGAGTGTAGGAAAGAAGCACCTGAGCTCACGAGGTGCCGATGTCACTCCGGTACCCTGTCTCCAAAAACAATGAAGCTTGGGGGCAATATCATCCCTCGATCATCCATAAGGCTGATGGCGTCCCGGCATACCACCTGGCGAACACTATTCATGGTGAAACAGAGTTGTCGATGGTCTACCGACGCCTCACCTACATCATCATATGAAGATAATGGGAGCAGTGCAATGCGCCAGTGCGGCCAGCATGAATATGTGAAACCCTCCGATCTAGTCGTCTGGCACCGCAGCAGTTAGGCGGTCACGACAAGTTCGGTAAATTCTATTTTGTTTTCAGGACAAGGCATGTCATTCCGCCGCCAAATGAAGACGAAGTAGGGCTGGCTCGGTGGCTGGCATCGTCCGTCGGGCGGTCGCAACGAGCTCCCTAAAGAATGCGCGTGTAGAAGAACATACCTGCAACTGCGTCGCTACACGGAGATCACACAGTCGTTTCTGCCGATGGTGTAGATGGCATCCGCAACACGTCGTTCTCGCAACGAGAAGCCTCCTACCTCGGCGGCGACGCTGTGCTGTGGTGGCGGCGAGCACTACGATGAGCAGCAAAGCTCAGGAGGCCACCGTCGTTATCACAGTTACGCGGCATCCTAATTTTATTTTATTTTATTTTTTGTTTCCTTTTGTTTCCACACAGGTACAGTCTAGAGGTCGTTCAAGTTACGCGTGCAAGCAATGGTGGAGCTGAGCGAACGAAGGTGATGACGTGGTGGAGTTAGCACAGAGTTTACGGAGGAGCAAGGTGAGCCCGAAGGGCTGCGGTGTCCGCTGAAGTCATTGTGGCCGGCGCTCACCGCCGGGGGCAGAAACTGTGATGGTTCACAACCGGCACGAACGGACGCATGACTTACTCTGTGCAAAAGTCCATGGATACGTGCGTGCATGGGCCATGCATCTAACCCTCCACACGTGCATCTACCTGTACACCGGTTTGTTTTTTCTGTTACACAGGTAAAACATGGCGAACAGGCAAAATACGCGTACCCATACGCTGGTCGCCGGCCCCGGAGTTCGTAATGGCCGCGGTCAAGCTAGCCGGGTGCCTGATGAGCAGGAGAGGTCCGAACGCGTAGCGAGCCGGAAAGGACGACAACGCACGAGCAAGTCTGCTGAGGCGAGCGCTGGACTTTGGAGGCTGATGCAACATAGCTCCCTCTTTAGCGTGAAATAAAGCCGCGCGGAATAAACATTAAAATAAAAAAAGTGAAATCACGAGAGCCATCATCTTTTTATTGCTAGATTAATCGGTAATACAAACTTAATCAAATCCACTGGAACTAAACAATCGGTTCTTCGGCACGACCTAAAACAAACTTTATTTCACTAAGCTGAAATTTGTTTAAGACTAATGTGCAGCCCTTCGTCACGGGAGCAGAACTGCAGAAGATGATGGCACGGACCGGCCCCTCAGCCAAGAGGGCGGTAGGACATGACGATCGCGATCTCCGGGGGAGTGCCGCCGGCCGCCAAGAATGCGCCCGCCTCTGCACGGCGTCTCGCATACAAATCAGTCTCCTCGGAAGAGATCCGAACCGCGTGCTCGTGAGCTTTAAGGTTCTGGGTGCAGGATGTCGTCATCTGGGTCAAGACAGTCGCACGCTTCTCAGCTTGCGCCGCCAGCTTCGCATGCTTCTCGGCAAGGGCCGTGTTATCCTCAGCAAGCTTGCGGTGTCCCTCGGCCATCGTTCGATGAGCTTCAGCTTGCTCCACCTGCCGGCGGTGGATGGACGTCAGGTCGGCGAGGCGTTCCTCCAGACGTGGCCCATCCTCCTCAAGACGGCGACGGCCAGAAGCGATTTCCACAAGAGCTGCATCAAGTTTACCTATCAAGGAGATCACTCGCTCAGGTGCGGGGGCGTCTGCAGGAGCGGCGTCACCATGCCCTTGAAGCCGAGCGACCACCGCCTGGAGGCGTCCAATTAGGACCTCGAGATCGGGCGGGGTCTTGCTCCCATAGTGGCTCTTCCATGGGCCTATTGCTGAGGTGATCATCTCTATGGCTTCTTCCTTGTCAAGAGGCCACTTCCTGAGTGACTCCTGAATATCAGCAAGTTCCACGTTTATATATTTCTGGCTAGCTGCCGGGAGGATGAGGCTGGGCGTAGGAATCTTCTCAGCCGGAGGAGCTTTAAAGCTCTCAAACATGACGCCCTCCTCTCCAATGATCTTCTGGTGCTTTGACACCAAAGCCCGGAGTTCCTTAGCTTCGGGAGAGCAAAAGTCGTCCAGGTTTGGTGCGTCACTCGCGACACCTAAAAAAAAAGAAAAAGAAAAATACACGAGAAATATATGTAAGAGGTAAAAAAAGGCGGGTCTTCCAAAGGACATGCATGTGGCAAGAGCAACACCTACCTGTAAGAGGAGGCGATCGCGGCTTCTTGGAGATCACCCCGGCATCCGCTTCATCAGATGACCGCTTGTTGCCTACCTCCGTAGCGCCGGTCGATGATGCCAGAGACAAGGGCTTCGCCGCCGGACCACCTGTTGTCGGAGGCATGGACTTCGTCACCTCGTCCCGCGCCGACGGCGGTGCAAGCGGCGCCACGTGAGCAGCCCTCACCGGGGACGTGGGCTTCGCCACTAGAGCAGATCCATCCATCGCCTCGACCGCCTCGCTCAGGAGTCGCTGCGCCCCGTCACTCACGATCACATGCGGCACATCTAGAGGAGCATCGGAGTCAATGGGGATGACGGTGCCCTCGGAGGTTTCGGAACCGTGACGGCGGCGGGGTCGTGCAGTCCGTTGCCCCGTGCTGCCAGGCATCGGCAAGGGCGGCGATAAACGGACATACTCCACAGCCTGATCTTTACGGTGCTCGCTGCTAGCATGGTGCTTCGAGGTTTTGGCGTCGTCCTTACCCTGATCAAACCGGCTCGGCCTTTGGCGACCCATCCTAGCCGGGCTGCGTACACAACAAATAAACAGAAGTCAAAGGAAGATTGCAAATCGGCTCTCGCCAAAAACGCAGCGAAGCAGGTATGACTTACTGGCGGTGATCTGCTTCACCTATTAAAGCACATCGCGATCCACCGGGGCCTGGGTCGTGGCCTCCTTACAGGCCGTGCTCGCCGTTGCGAGCTCGGAGGCCAGCTTGCTCTTCTCTTCCTGAAGGGTATCACGCTGAGCGTAAAGCCCCTTGAGGTCTTCCTCGACCTCCGCCACCTGGGACACGTGCTTCTCGCCAGCCTCCTTTTCTTTGGCCAGCGCCTCGCTTGCTCGCTTCGCTGCAGTCTTCTACTGGTCGGCTTCCTACCGAGCAGTTTGACAGCTCGGACCGGAGCTTTTCGAGCTCAGGGGAAGAAGCTGCACGTACATTGGCATATGAATTAGAGCTCACAGCAGCCATGTCATACTTAAAATACAATTTGAGGATGCTGAGACTTCTCGATATTTACCTTGAGATTTCTCCATCTGCTTCTTGAGCAGGTCCATGCCCTTCTCTGCCAGTCGAGCTTGTGGTTCAGCACTTTCAACTCTTTCGAGTTGGACACTGAAACCAAGGCCGAAACCTATAAAGGACATAGTCAACTTCTACCTCATGGCTAGTTCACGCACACTCGAGAGGTTCCATCTCCGTAGTATGCCTCACATCATCACTGTTTGATACATAACTGGTAACCCCTTGAACTGAATGCTAGCTTTGCCTGAGATTGTTGTAAGTACGCTGCTATAGTCCGAGGAGTATCACATAGAGGGAGAGAAAATTAGACAAAAACAGAAAACTGATGGGCGTAGCAAAAAATCCGAAGCCCTGTTAGAAATTGATAAGGTAAGTAGGAGATCGAAGAAATGGGCCTGACAACTATGGAAAACAGAAATGGATCCAACAGAAAATGGAAGCCTACTGTACGCAAAAATACAATGGGCCAACAAAAATAAAAAAAGGCAAATAAAAAAAATTACCAGAGCCAGGTTTAGATCCTGGGAACTGTGCTTATGGATCTACCACGCTTCTGCTGCGCCGCTCTTATTGTTTCAGTAAGTCTGTGACATTTAATGTACTTATCGTTTAGGCTTGAAGGATTGCAACGTGCAACTGATCGGCGTGTAGGGCCCGAATAGTACGTAGTAAGTGGTACGGTCACTGAATCGCCGTGCTCACTAGCCACCGCTATTGGAAATCCCTATTTGCCGCGTGTTGCGGCAAATTGTCGCCGCATCGAACAGGCAGGGGCACTAGCGAAGCAACTGGGTCCATCCATTTAACCAGTTACTTCCTCTGTAAAATAATATAAGAGCGTTTAGATCACTAAAGTAGTGATCTAAACACTTCTATATTAGTTTACGGAGGGAGTAGTTTGCACCAGTTTTGGGACGTTTTTTTGGTCCTCATTATAGGGTATTTTTTTTCTTTTCTTTTCAGTTTTCAAGTTTATTTTACTTTCTTCAGGAAATATTTGGGAATTTGAAACATTGTTCTGAATTCAGAAATTTGTTCCTGTTTTTAAAATTATGTTCATACTTTTAAAGCATGTTCGCTAATTTGGAAACTAATGTTTGGAATTTCGAAAATTGTTTGTGGTTTTTGAATATTATTTTGGTTCCTCATTTTTTTGTAATTTATTAAAATATCTCTTTCTTCAAAATTTGTTCAAAAATTATAAAATGTGCTTGTTCTAAATATTTGTTCACAAATTTCAAACAGGTTCCTTTTTTATTTTTTAACAAATTCAGAAATTCTTCATATTTTTTCAAAAGTTGTTCGTGATAGTAAAAAATTGTATGAAATTTTAAAAAAGCTCCATCTTTCAAGCTGTGATCACAAACGCAAAAAATGTTCCTTGTTCTGAAAATTTGTTCACATTGTGTTTTTGAAACCTTTTTATTATTTTCAAAAATTCTTCGGAATTTTTTAAAAAGGTTCCCATTTTGATAGATTTGTTCACAATTTTGAAAAATATGTTCTTAAATTTGGTTTGGGAACTAAAAAATTGTTCATAATTTTTAAAAACTGGTTCGTGTTTATTATAATTGGTCGGAATTTTAAAAAATGTTCCAGTTTTCCAAATTTTGCTCACAATTTCAATTTTTTTTCTGGTTTTGAAATTTGGTTAAAATTTAAGAACTATCCATAATTTTTCAAACCTCATGTGTGTTTGTCAAAAATCTAAAAAATATTGAAGAAATGATAAAAAAAGTCCAATGTGCCAAGGTAGCAAGTTCTAAAGTATTAGCGCTGCCTATTTATCCGGAACATTAATCAGCCGCAGTGGCTAGCTACCTGTGGCTACAAACCATTAAAAAAGCATGTGGCTACAATAGCGGGATCATGAGTTTAAAACTTAACTTTCCCTTCTCATTTTTCTGATTTGTACACTGCTTGTAGCTGCCGCGTGGGCCGGCCCAGTCGGAGGACTGCCCTGTGCAAAGTCCCGACATTCTGTCGCAGAATGCGGCAGATAGGAGGTCCCACCATTATTATAAAATAATACTCTTCATAATTAAAGTGATCCTACTGTCAAACGCTCGATAATGCTGCGTGCAGTTGCCTCTGTTACTCCCCTAGGCCTCCTCTGTCTACTCCAGTGACCACTTCTTCTTGTGTAGGTAAGCCACTCGGTTGGTCACTCTACTTTTCTTTGTCTTCTTCTATGTGTGCTGGTACATTTAATTCCATGGCAATTTCTTGTATTCTGGCTTCTGGGTTGTGTTGATGGTCTTTGATGCAAACACTTGAGCTTCTCGAGATGATTCTGGTATAATAGTTAGTGGATTTAGCCCCTATTTTCGAGATGATCCTCATGAGTACACTTGAGCTTCTCGAGTAGAAGAAAACATAACAAATGAAACAGAAGGTAAGGAGAGACTGAACGAAACAATGACTGATCGACGGTTCTCCGGAAACAGTCAGCGAAAGAAAGAACACAGAAACAGTTAATGAACGAAGCAGTTATCTGAGAAATCACGTGGTCTTTCTGTCAGCAGCTCACTTAAACGCGCTTAAAGCGCCGATTAGGAGGTCTGATAGGAGGTCCCGACCGCATGCCCCACAGTCACCACCAGAGTATACGTCTACGCAGCGTCACCGGTCATCGTGGAAATCAAGGCATTCCTGAAGGTGACGGGTGTAATTTACAGAGGAGGAACGTTCAGAGGATCCTTCGCTCGTAGAATCATACTCAAGCTCCGCGTGTGAACTTGAGGCGTTTGTGGAAATTCTGGGAAATCCGAGAGCTGTAGCTCTCGCGAGGCGACTTGGTTCCGTGCCATATGTTTGTCCCTCATTCCCTGGAGTAAGTTGCCGGATGACTCATGACCCAAGTAGTCGGCCAAGTCAAGCTCATCGTACGATCCATCCTTCTCACTCCCTCTGCATAAACCACAACCACGGTTTCAACGGCTCGGCCACCGTTGAACTTTTCTATTTTGTAACTGCCCCTATAGATTTTTGTGGTAGTTTTCCATGTAAACAGACTGGCAAAACCTGAATTCCATCGGGTCAATGCATGCACAATTGAGCTCGTTACTCATCTAAAACGCACCAAGTCATGAGTCAAAGGAAATGTTACTCATCTAAATTGAAAATTTTAGCTTAGTGTTACTTACCATCATGTACTCGCGAGGATCTACACATGGGCAAGCTAGCCAGTAACGCCGACTACACGTCATGGCTCTTCGACCTCCAATTCTTGTTTTTACCCCCTATTTTGACATTTTTGACACTAATTACCCTATTTAGTGGGATTTCATCCGTTTTACCCTATTTAGCAAAATTGTTGTCACAATTTACCCCGTTTAAAATTTCGTGAGTGTTCTGACCGATGGGTGCCAATTGTAAGGTCCAGGGCATGCCACATAGGAAAAAAAACAATCAGGAAAAAACCCACCTATGGCACGTTCCTATTGAATAAGTTATAGAAGAAATTGTTACTGATATAATCTGAAATTATGTAATGCCTTTAATTCATAATTTAATGGGCATAAAGTTTTTAGGAAGTCAAGTTTCATCAACTTTAACCAAGTTTATAGAGAAAATGTATCTACATGTATATTTTCAATTCATCTCACTACATAAAACACAAGAGCGACTTTCATATTATATTTATTTTGTATTTTATTGTAGATATTTTTCTCAACGAAACTTGGTCAAACTTTATGATCTTTGACTTTAAGAAAAAAACATGTGCACTACATTGTAGAATGGAGGGAGTATGTTTTTCTTCAGTATTATCATATACGACCTTAAGTATGCATGATTCTGTGGATTAGATTAAGAATGGTATAAATATACTGCTTCACTAACTTTGATGCACGTACATATCTGGATACCTAGTCAAGAATGAACTATGTAAATGATATTTTAGAACTTTCCTTTCTCGTATTAGCAAATATGTTGACCGGCGGAGTGTTATTATATGTTTCCTGAGCTGCTTCGGTGCGATCTTGAGATCGAGCCTGGCTGGTCGGTATAAGCTATGGCGATCCGGTTTGGCATGCAGAAAAACAATAATGAAAAAACCGCCGATTTGGCATGCTAGCTGGACCTTACAATTGGACCCATCAGTCGGAAAGCTCACAAAATTTTAAACATGGCAAATTGTAGCAACATTTTTGCTAAATGAGGTAAAAACGGATGAAATCCTGCTAAATGGGGTAATTAGTGTCAAAGTCGTCAAAAGAGGGGGTAAAAACCGGAATTCACTCACCTCCGGGCAACAATGACTCCAGGTATTTGTCGATGATTGTGCTTTATCGATGCTTTTGCTTTTGAACTTATAAACGCATGCTTGTGCCTCTCCACCATTTTCATTTAAACTTGAAAAGTCATGCTTGTTCTTAAAACTTGTTGATATATGTGACTTGTTGCTTGTATGGACCATTTATGTGCTTGTTATGGACCGAAGTAATGTGCCTCTTAGGGCATCTCCAACGCCGACCCTCAAACCGCCCGCAACCGTCTGGACCGCGCGGTCCGAACGTGTTTTATCATCCAACACGGTCCTGTATCGGTCCGCATGCCGGTCCGGGCGCACTTTTCCTTGCAAACCAGAGACAAAATGGGGGGAGGGAGCTTTGAGGGCATCCGGACTGCTGCCACGCCCGGCTACCTTGGCACATCAAAAACCCTCCTACCTCACCCGCGTGTGTTCTCGCCAGACGCTGGTCAGCGCCTCTACAGAGCGCCAGCGCCACATTCATGCCGACCCAAAGCGGATGAGCCCTCTCACTGGAGCCGGCATTGAAGCGGGGCGCCAGACGAGAGCACCGCCAGCGCCGCTTCCCGGTGCAGGCGTTGTATCTCCTCATTCAAACAACACCAGTTCATCTGCCAGCATCCATTACACACATGCGGTTGCTGAGGAACGGCGAGCCGGCGCCACCCGTTCAGCCGTGTGCCGCCTACCATTAATCACATCGCCGCTCTCCCTACCATTCCCCTGCTGTATAAATTGTAGGCCCGGTCATAGCCGCATCCATCATCCTCTGCTCCCTTCCTTCTATCTACATGTCTGCCATGGCCTCCTCGAGCTCCAAAACCAATTGAGACAGCCTCTCATTCGAGCAAAAATAGAAATCACCGCCATTGCAGCCGGCTGGCAGGCCGGCAGGTAGATGAAGGCAGCCCCTGCGGACGTCCCAATAGAGGACACGACCGAGGATGAGTCGACACCACCCTCCTCGCCGGTGCATGCCGGCATAACCATCGGCAAGGCCCGTGCCCACTATACGAACATGGTGTTGGAGGAGCGGGAGGCCAAGTTCCGGCTGGCACGGGCCGACCAGGCCTACAACCTCTGCCTGGCACAGGCCGACCAGGCCTACAACCTCCGCCACCTTAGACGAGCACCAACATTAGGAGGAGCAACTTGCCGCGAGCATGGCCATGGTGCCGAACGTGGACGTGAGCGAGCAAGAGGCGCTGGTCGACTCCTATCGCACTGCGCCGCTGGCGATACATTCAGTATCAGGTGGATTTGCAGACCGCCTACAAGGAGATAGACCAGGCGGCGGATGAGTTGTTCGGCAGTAGCGACGACGAGGAGGACATCGCTAGCTCCGCCACAACCATGAAGTCGGCATGTCCGTGAGCGCCGCCGGCAACGAGGAAGAGTAGTGCATGAGAGGTTGCCGACGCTCAGGTCCCAAGAAGACCACTGTTCCTCCCCTCCCTTTGAAGCCAAGCTTGGTGGGCTCAACATCATCGGTCGATTAGCCGCTTGGCGGTGACATGGAGGCGGAAGACGTCACTTCCCCGGCTCATGGTTGTGGTGGTGGAGGCTGCGGAGGTGGAGCTAGAGGCTGCGAATGTGGACTTAGAGCTCCATTTCATGGTGCTCACGCCAGGACGGACGCCGACGATCATTTAGATTAGGTTTTGAGTCGGGTTTAGTTAAAATATGTCCCAAATGTAATGAATTTGATCCGGTTTATATGAAATCCAGTCGGTTTCCACGAATTTTGTCCGGTTTCCATGAATTTTGTCTGGTTTATATGAAATCCAGTCGGTTTCCATGAATTTTGTCCGGTTGATATGAAATCTGCCCGGTTTCCATGAATTTTGTCCGGTTTGTTCAAATCTGGTTTCAATTGTATGCGGGTAGTGTTGGATGACTGGCTCCCGCAACCGTGTCCGCGGATTGTTTCCCTGTCCGCTGACGGATGTGGGAGAAAATTTACAGGCCAGCGTTGGTGTGCGCGCTTGCGTGCTGAAATGTAGTGTTAGTTCAATTAGAGCATCTCCAACAGACGCGCAACACGCGGCGCGCTAAAAAGTAGTTTGCTGCGCGCCCATCGTCAGCTTTGGCGCGGCGCACAGCACTACCTTCAGCAGCCGCGCTAAAATACAGCGCGCGCAGCTCCAGCAGCGCGCTAGCAACGCGCGCAAGTTCATATTTGTTACATTTTGGACAAAAAATAAATTTAACATAGACATTAAAAAAGATACAAATATATTTTACATAGTTCATAGCATAGACGATACAAATAGGTAAAACAAGTTCATAGCATAGATAGATAAAACCGAACCGCATAAAATAAACTACGGTGCAACTAGATAAAATTACGGTGCAGCTAGAACTACTCCGAGTCCTCATCATCATCCTCATCTTCGGAGGTGTTGTCCGAGGTATCGAGCCATATGTCGTCCCAACGTTCATCGTCTGATGTGAATATGGACCTCCCACCTGCTTCAACGATATCGCACTGCGATATTGCCAATGCCTTCCGCCGACGCCGGTCCGCCCGCTCCGCGCGGCGCCTTGCCGTCATCTCCGCCCAGTAGGCGCGCTCGTTGGCGATGTCCTCCGGGTGGCGCCGGCGCTACTCCGCCATGGCTCGCTCGTCCTCCTCGGCGACGAGGAGGCGGCGCTGCAGCCGAACGTGGTCCGCACGGTTCTGGTCCGTGATCAGACGAGGCGGAGGGGCGAGGGCCTGTGCCTGCTCGCGCGTGTGGACGTCCCGGAAGTTCATCTGCGACGGGGGCCTCTCCAAGCGCCACGCCGCCGCGTCGTACGAGCGGGCCGCCTCGTGCGCGGTCCGGACCGAGCCGAGGCCGAGCCGGACGTCACCGGACCGGATCTCGGCGGAGTACCAGCCGTTGGGGCGCTCGCAGACGCCGCGGTAGCCCAAAGATCCCCGGCGGCGCGGCGGCATGATGGCGCGATGGTGGCGGGGCGCTGGAAGCGGCGAGAAAGCGTGGAAGCGAAGAGGTGGCGAGGGAAAGTGCGTGTGGCAGTGTGGTGGAGCGCGCGGCGAGCGCTGCATTTTATAGACGCGCGCGAAGCGGCGCGCCAAATCTACCGCGCGAGCTGCCGCTATCTCTCCCGCGCGCGCTATCGCGTCACGCGCGCTGTAATTTCCCGCCCCCGCTGGAGCGCGCGAAAAGTTGCCGCGCGCGCTAAAACCCTAATTTACTGCACGTGCGTCTTTTGGCGCGTCCGTTGAAGATGCTCTTACCAAGCAAAAAAAGTACTAAAGGATAAGGCGAGTGCTAAGCTTGGCTGTATGCCACGTATCATACTTGGCCCAGGTGTCACGTGGCATGATCTGTAACAGCAAGGCTAAAATGAACTACTCGTTGTATCGGTAAGCCGAGTGTCCTCTGCAATTGGTACTTGACAACCTAGATGCCGAGTACAATGTGACGGACATTCGGCCTAGTAAGGTGCTATGTGGCCCACCTGGTAGGCTATGGCAGAAGTGGTTGTCGAGCAACTGGTACTCGACAACCTAAAAGCCGAGTAGGGTTCGGTAGATACTCCTCGTACTAAGCCCGGTCGTAATGGAAAATATCATATATTATTATACATGTGATACTACATCGTAGTGCATAATACTAGTAGCACGATCAAAGTTGCGGTACAGCACTCCCGGCCGCCGCTCGCCGCAGAGCCGGCACCGCCCACGCACCCGAGGCCGCCGCCCCGGCATCCACCCACCACGAGCATCTCCACCAACACCGCGAACAGCCCCTACACCACCATAGAACGACGGACCAGCACCTCCATGACAACCACCAGGGAAGGGGCCTCCAGCGGTCGAACACGCCAGATCCAGATCTAGCCGGGAGTGAACCCCAAATCCCCAATCGACGCAGCAACACGGGAGCAGGTGTAGCACACCCAGGCCGAGCAGAGGGGCCACATCCCCTTGCCAGCCTCCCGCCGGCCACGGCAAGGGCCACCTGCCACCACCAGCACAGATCTGGGAGGGAGGCCACCATGGCGGTGAGGCAGGGGCTGGATCCCAGGTTGCCCCCAAAGCACGGCAAGGACGACGACCTCCATGGCCGGCGCCGCAGCAGCCAGATCCGAGGGAGAACGTCGCGCCGGGATGGGTCGACGGGGAGGAGTGGTCGCCGGTGAGGATGGGATGGAGGGGGCGCGCGTCTGGTCGTGGGAGCACGCAGGGACGCCCCGCCGCCGCCAACCACCGCACGGGCGATACCCACGGCGGCCGCTGGTGACGGCGAAGGGAGGAGGAAGGAGGCGGGGTGACCTAGCGCCGGCGGTGGGATTCGCCCCCGAGTCGCCCAGGAGCGGACGACGCGGGTGGGTGGGGGGGGGGGGGTCACCTCGTATGTACGTTCTGACCCCCTCTCTCTTTTGAAATGTGCCATTGATCCATAGCGCCTACAAGGATTCCGGTCTATTGCAACAAAATTTATTACTATAACTATACTTTGTTGCAATAAAATGCTATATTAACACAAAATTCCAGTTTGTGGTAATAGGATCTACATATTACCACAATTTAGTTTCATCGCGCCACGTACTCATTTTGTTGCAATAGAAGCCATGTATTGCCACAAGCTGTATCATCATTGTAATATGGTAGTGCTATTGCGACAGTTCCGTCCCGTTGCGTGAATGGTTCATCTTGTTGCAATAAAGGCTAGGTATTGCAACAAAGTACATCTTTGTGGTAATATTTAGACATATATTGCAACAGTTCTGACTTGTGGCAACTAGTCATAGATACTGTTGCAAAAAACATGGCTTCTATTGCAACAAAGCATGTATTGGTTGTAATAGGGGTGACTTTTTGCCTCATCTTCGTTGCATTGCAATAACTATTACATATTGCGACAAACTAAGCATCCATGGTAATACGTACAACATAACGCAACAATCCTCTAGTGTTGCCAAAAAAGGAGCAGGATATTGCAACGATATTCTCTACATTGCTCCTGGTTTTTCCCTTGATTTATCATACTATTTATCAAGATCTGATTAAAGGGGCGTACTAGTTTATAGAGGTATTAATACATTAGGTACCACAACTTGCACCTAAGTTGCATTTTAGTCACATATCTTGCAAAGTGGACATCGGTGGTACCACAACTTGGAGGAACGCTCGCTTACGCGTGTGCGGAGCGTTTCACACTCGCGGACACCCTTCATTCGCCCTACTGACCTCCTCCGATAGCAGGGTCGTCCTCGGCACCGAAAAGACGGCAAGCTCAGTTCCCTTCTCACAAAGGTGAGTCATGAGGACTGAGCAGCACTCATTCTCTTCCTAATTTTTCTGTATCTTGCTTGATGTGATTGTATGTATTTATGGGTGCTGTTAATAACAAAGGAGATTCCATGTGAAATTATGTGTTAAACATATAAATTGAGCAAGGCTGCATACTAGCTATTTTTTAACACTCACTGGCTCCATTTAAACAGCTCTTTAGCCACCAATTGAGCAGCATAACAACTGTATCCCAGCCTAATTTCCAGCAAGAATTCGTCAGCACATCAACAATACTACATCAAGATATATATATAAGGACATATGAAACAAGATTTTAGTAGGATATAACAAACCATCTCAGCGAGATATATAACACAAGTTTCAACATGAAAGCACACAAGTTTCAACAGCCATACTTGTATAGATTGTTCACACAAACGACCATAAGTTAACGACAAAGTAATGAAAATAGCGACAACACTAGAAACCACATGTTCATAGCAACAGTGTGTACATAGCATCACTCAAAGTAGCAACATCACTAAAAGAACAGCAACTACTCTTTTCTTCTCTTCATCACCAAACTGTTAGTGCTGGGCACTAGCTTTTGTTGTCATTTGCCAAATGGTTTTGTTGCAATAGACCCAGATCCTTGTAGTGTGCCTATATGCTATTTATTTTTTTGAAAAGGAGGATATACCCCCAGCCTCTGCATCTGAACGATGCATGCATACATTTTATTAATTATTCAGAAAGATCATGCAAAGTAATACATCAATCAATCTAAAGCAACCATCTAGGCACCACTTGTTGCTACTCCTATCCCGTTGATAACGCTGGGACGAATATCCGGGCCGAATACCAAACAGACATTGCACGCTCGACCTCCTGGAAGGAATGCAATTATTCGCTTTGTAGTCCTCATATGAATTCGCTATCGCTCCGAATCGTGGGAGCCGTTGAGTTCGGAGATACCGTTGTAGGAAAACAAACAAGTGAAAGAAGCTCTCGTTCCCACTCTTCTTCCCCCCCCTAAAACCTAACATCTATAGTCGGATGCCCAAGGCCAGCCACACACTGGGAGTGGGTCCCATACCGGTCCGACGCACTCTCAGAGGTTGCCGCCGCCCTCTTCCGCCGGTCCATCTCTAGAGCAGGAACTGATGCATCGACCTTGCCTGATCTTTCGTCGACGCCACCATGAAGCCAGACAGTGCCACCATCCTGCACGTATCTATCCACACGCACCCGTCGCCCAACCTTTGCAGCGCCATGCCGCCGGGATCCGCCGTCGGCCTTGCGGTAAATGTAACACCGCTCCTCCTCTTGTCCCGTCCAACTAGCACTTCTCCAAAACGATGCCCCCAGGAGGGACAACGGCATCGAAGGTCCCATCATCGTCCAATCATGAGTGGGGTGCCACTACCTGCAACAACGATGCCTCGAGAACGGAACTGCCACCCATCTACACGTAGCCGCCACCCTCGCTGAATGGAGCACCACCACCGCAACACCCAACCTCAGGTCACCGCCGGCCATGGAGGCTTCGATCGCCGCCGCGTAGCAGGGGCGCTACCCTGACTGCCGCATTCCGCGGCGACCACCCACCCTGGATCTATGGGCCAGGGCCCGCCCCCACTCCGACATTTGCCGACGTAGCGGCAGGATGCATACATCCATTTTAGTATGAGTACCATTATTTATAAGTATCAAGATATTTTTTGATGATTGGTCCCACTCCACACGAAGTTTGATCTTCAATAAATGGGGAAAAACCCCTGTGTATCACTTGTCAATTTTAGGATTGAACTCGGGTTGTTAGACTGCACAACCACATGCGCAACCACTGAGCGAAGGCTCTCTCTGCATATGCATATATGCTACATGTTCCCAGTATGTTTATGCGACTTGTCATGCCAGTAATCTTGTGATGATGCTAATCTCGATTAGTCTTAAACAAAATAAAAAATATTTAAAAGCTGGATCAGAAGTTCTTTGCTTATAGTGAACTAATATAACGATTTGATCGGAGAGAAAAAAAGAAGAAGAAGAAACATTCAAACCGTGTGCCAAACCGTTGAAACCGCTCTGTGGTTGTCGTTTTATATGAAGTCTCGCAACGTCGTGCTTATGGGTGGGTCGAGAGGGGATGGATCGTAGGATGAGCTTGACTTTGACAACTCCTCGGGTCATCGCCAACACGCTGCAGAGAGGGAGCGACAGACCATTTCCACAAACACCTCGAGGGCGCGCTGATAAAAAGGCTACCTTCGTCTACTTGTAGCTATAGTACGGGAACGTACCACTCGTAGTACAGCAGGACCAGAGTGTGCCATCGATCATGGCGTTGGCGGTCGTGGGGGATGCGGCCGCGGTAACACAGCTCATCGGGCAGGCGATCGGGCTCGTCGCCATGATCATCCGGGCGGTGAAGACGGCCCACCAGAACAGGCTCGAGTGTCAGCACCTCGCTTGCAGTGTGTCCACGGTCGACGGGGTGCTGTCTAACCTGCCGCGGGACCAGGAGATGGCGCCGCCGCTCAAGGTGCTGAACAACACGCTTGAGGAGGCGCACCGCATGGTCATCGCCTGCCAGAACCGGGGCGCCGTCAGCCAGTTCTTCGGATCCCGCCGCCACGCCGATTGTTTCAATCAAGTCAACAACAGGATTACGTCCGATATCGTCATCCTCAACCTCAGCCTAAACAGCTACATGGCCCGGCAACACTTCAACCAAGTCCTTCATCCCAATCACATCGGCACACCGACTGCCACAATAGCCATGGCGCCGTGGCCAGGCTTCAGCTCTGGCTCCCTGCAGACTCAACTGGTGGTGGTGTCGCAGCCGCAGGTAAGCTCGATCTCCTCCGATAACCCCAGGGCGCTCACGTGGTCGGAAATTGCAGCGGCGACCAGCTTTGCCGTCGAGCTCGGCCGAGGCAACTCGGGGAGGGTATACAAGGGCCGTCTCCAGTTCCAGTTCCACTTCCACCACGGCACGGAGGTGGCCGTGAAGGTGCTGGAAAAGCACAGGCGGCAGGGCATGGAGGACGCGTTCATGGCGGAGAGCAACATCCTTTCCGGCCTCCGGCACGACCACATCGTCCGCGTCCTCGGCTGGTGCGCGGAGCAGGAGTACCGCATGCTGGTCTACGAGCATATGGGCAACGGCACGTTTAGAGACCACCTGCAGCATTTGGGCGGTGGCCCTAGCTCGTCGCCCGTGACGACGTCCTGGGAGAAGCGCGTGGAGGTGCTGCTGGGCGTGGCCCGGGCCATCCACTACCTGCACCGCGGCGCGGATCCGCTGGTCATCCATCGCAACGTCAGCTCGTCCAACATCCTCCTTGACGCCAACTGGACACCGCGCCTGTCCGGCTTCGGCTCAGCGGTGTTTCAAGCGGCGGGTGTGGAGGAGCACGGCGGCCAGCTCGTGGAGGAGGTCGTCGGCACGCCCGGGTACATAGACCCGGAGTACAGCGGCACGCACCGCGTGAGCACGGCGAGCGATGTGTACAGCTTCGGGGTGGTGGTGCTGGAGGCGCTGACGGGGAGGCCGCCGGACATCTACGGCGTCACGCTCGGCCTCCTCGTGGACTCCGTGCTCCCGAGCGTACACAACGGAAAGCTGCGGGATGTGCTGGATGGCCACCCGGCGCTGCAGCCGACGTCACGTCAGCTGGAGGCGCTGGATCTCGTGGCATACACGGCGAGCCGCTGCCTGTGCCCGCGCGGGCAGAACCGGCGCCTGGCCATGTCTGATGTCGTGGCCAACCTCCACAGGGCGCTCCAGATCATACGCAGCAATTAGTGAGACTACAAGAGAATGTCTCCGTATCTTTTAAATACCCATTTAATTCTCCGCGACAGTACCGAACGTTTTCTTTCACCTCCCATCGATTTTCTGAAGAATGAAAAATAATGGTTGAACGGTTAATGATTTCATTGATGATTAGATTTGTATACATGTTGGAGAGGCGTTGGTTCCATAGAGAGACAGATGTGTTGCATCCACCAGGGACGTGGCCGTTGGCAATGAACACAAACAACTCACGGGTATTACTTAATATAAGGAAGCAATTACCGGTTAGATTCACCCTAATCTACTTATAACACACCTCTTGTACAATGCGTGCGTTTTCTAGAATAATCCATCATAGAAAGCCTCTTGCATATTCACCACTCATCTTTAAAAAATGCCTTTCTGTAATCTTAAAAGTCTCCTCCAAAAATCATGTGGAAAAATATGAGAAAAATAGTGTAGATATGTTGCTAACACATTTTTAAACCCACTGAAAAAAATCATAGAAAAATGATGCGACATGACACTACCGCGTGCATCACACAAGGTGCATAAAAGTGATTAACATCACATACAATTCATTATATTTATGTGATAATGGTATTGTCGTGTCCCCTTCCTCCAACACCTTTGGACGAGAACACCTTCTTCACCTACAACATAACATCAAGGTCCACCAATGCATGATAATCATCTCCATGTCTTTGCAATTACAACTATAACTATCTCTATAGCTAATAAAATAAATGCATTGCATGAAATTTGACATGCAGCTTGAATAAATGACAATTAAATGGCTCTTTCCATCATGTCATACCATAAAACACATGACATGTAAATAATAATTGCAACATATAGCATCGCATACAATCTCATTCCCATGACGAAGATCACAACACATCACATGTACGTCCTGCAAAAACAAGTTAAATGCCTCTAATCTTTTTTGCAATTTTATCGTGGCTGCTAGGGTTGACGTTGCAAACCGTTAGCTACCCGTGTTATCATCAAGCATGATTATTCAACTTGCTAGTTTAACTTTTTGTGTCTAAAACACGAGACATAATGAAAAATCTCAAGCCCCATACCAAACTTCGTTAAACGTGTGACCCTAGGTAGATCACATCTACAAGCCTTTTTCCTCTCAAAATTTTATCTTTCGTAACTAAAGTGACACCCAAGGAAGCTGAAGCATGATATTGCGCTCTCTCTCTCTCTCTCTCTCTCTCTCTCTCTCTCATGAGCGCATGCATGCGCTAGTTTATTGCACAACGCGAAAGGAGTACTCGACACGGTCTCACAGTCATGGTTTACGCGGAACATGTGTGTGTGAGCTAGTCCAGGGAACGATGCGTGCCGTCTTTGTCAGCAGATGTGAGCCCTGACCAAAAGATGAGCGACATAGACCATATGTTAAATATACTTAAGTTTAAGATTTGTGTATGGTATAAGTTCAATAATTTGCATTTGAATGCAAGTTTGGATTCTAGTGCCATAGGTTCAATATATAGTTTGCGTTATTCCATTGTCAGTTTGCATTATATTGTGCCATAGGTTCAATAATTTGCGTTATTATTCCAGTGTAAGTTGGAAGTTGGGACAGACTTAGTCTTTGAAGCGAGTAGCTCCATAATAAAATTAAGATTCCACATAAAAAACCTAGCAACTAGCTCCACTTGTACTACGAGTCTATGACTACTTCTGGTTGCTGATTATTAACTAGTAATTGGGGAACACCACACGTACTTAGTGTTCGTAGACCAGTACATTGTACACTGACATTGAGCCATCATGGCGACGCTTGCGGTTGTGGGGCATGCGGCGGCGGTGACGCAGCTCGTCGGCAACGCGTTTGGGCTCATCTGCAAGATCAAGCAGGCGGTGGAGACGGCGCGCCAGAACAAGCTGGAGTGCAACCTCATCGCGCGCCGCGTGCCCACCATCAACGGGGTGCTGTCTACCTTGCCGCAGGAACCGGAGGTGGTGGCGCCGCTCAAGGAGCTCAACAGCACGCTGCAGGAGGCGCATGACATGGTCGTCGCCTGCCGGGATCGGAGCTCCGCCAATCTCTAGGGTTTTGTATGTAGTCACTTGTTGAAATCTCTAGAAAGACAAATATTTAGGAACGGAGGGAGTATATATTTGTGTTGCATGTATTACGTGTTGTGGCCCACCTCCTAGTTGTGTATAGTTGAGGTCGAGGCCTACCATGTACTTAAATATACATGCATGGTGCATCCCCATCAATACAACGACGATTGTATTGCAAACTATTCGTTTACATGGTATCATCCTTCTCGGTCCAACCCTAGGGTTCGCCGCCGCCGCCACGCCTCCTCGCGCCACCGTCGCCGCCGCCGCACCCACAACCGCTGCACCCCGCCGCCACCGCGGTCCTCCCTCTCCTTCCTCGCGCCGCAGCCGCCCGTGCAGTCCGCTTCCGCCCAACTCGCGCGCCACCCGCAGCCGCCGCCGCGCCTCTCTCCACCGCGCTGCCACCCGCTGCCTCCCGTCGCGCCACCCGACGCCGCTGCCCCTTCCTCACCCGCAGCCCCCCTCCACAGCCGCCGCACCCCCTGCCGCCGCTGTTCTCCTCCTCCTCTCCACACAAAAAAAAACCCTAACCCTAGCCGCGCCGCCATTTTTTCCCCGGGCTCCTCCATGATCCGCTCGTCGAACCCCTTCGCCGGCCCCGAGCCCTCCGCTGCCGCCATCCGTGACCTCAACACTGAGGCCCGGGTCCCTATCCGCCTCGACAGCTCCAGTACATCATACTACGCGTGAAAGACCTACTTCAACCTCATCTTCCGCGAGTACTATCTCACGGAGCACATCGACAGTTCTGTGGACAACGAGTACATGCGGGGCGATCCAGAGTGTCAGCAGCTCCAACACTGCGACTGGTGTCGAGGGTGATCAAGTCAAGGCACAAAGGATTACAACTCCAGCTCGTGGGCCGGAGGCCCGGCCCACTCGTCACCGAAACCTTCCCCAGTGGCTTGCAGGCCCAGACTGGACCCATTAACGGGGTGTAACGATAGCCTTCTTATTGGCGTGTGTGTGTGACTGAGACTCGGGATTGAAGTGGTGGCTTCGGCCAGACTATTGTATCTCGCTGTGAGGGAGGATGGGAGGAATATTCATGGCTACGACCGAATCCCGGTGAAATCCGGCCGGCGCTTACATCTGGCATCAGAGCCGTTCCGATCCTGGAGATTCCCCGCCACCTGCACGCTACCCGTCTTCGCCTCCGCCGTCGGGAGGAGGCCATGGACAAGCTCTCGGCGGAAGGGAGGAACATCCACGAAATCCTCAAATCTTCGATCTCCGACGACCTCAACCACCGTTTCAAGGTACATGGCGACGACCTGCTCAAATCCATGACCAAGTTGCTGCAGGACACTACCCGTACCCTGGATGGCCTGATCTCCACCCGGATCGATGGCGTCCGCTCAGAGATCAACCTGCATATGGAGCAGATCCGCTAGGAGATGGACCGACCCGACAAATTGGAAGGGGATCAGAGACCAGAGAGCTCGTCTGGGGTCCGTGATGCGGCATCAGGCCAGGAAGGTTTCTCGTCAGAGTTCACCGCCCGGGACCGGATCCAGAGAGGGAAGGGGCAACCGCTGTATGTGCCACCACCAGCGCGAGGGCTGCGAGATCTCCAATCCCCACGCGACAGCCAGTCACCCAGGGAATTCGTCGTTGGGGAAGCAGTTGAGCAATTTCATTCAGGTCCGCGAGTTGAGCTGCCCAGATTTGATGGAACCAATCCCAGATTATGGCAGGCTAGATGCGAGGACTATTTCAGGCTGTGGGGAACTCCCAATGGCCGATGGGTTTCTTATGCAACTTCACAGTTCGAAGGTGCTACTGCCCGCTGGCTGGAATCTATATAGAGACGATTACCTCATCTAAATTGGACCGAATTTTGTCAAGTTCTGCAGAACAGGTTCAGAAGGAATCAACATCAGAACTTGCTAAGGAAAATGTTCAGAATATCGCAGACCGGCGGTGTGGAAGAATATGTGGAGCAGTTCGCCGAACTCTATGATCAGTTGACAGCATATGAGGACAATCCAGATGCACTCCACTACACTACTAGATTCGTGGATGGCCTTAAACCCAGGGTGCGAATGACCATCGCAATGCAGAAACCCCAGGACCTGGATACATCATATGAGTTGGCTCTCCTGCATGAGGAATTGGGAGAGAGCACGGGACTGCAGTTGGTGGGTAATAGTAAGAGAATCACCGCTCCTGTAATTACCACTGGCTCCAGAACGCGCAGCACTGAGGACAGGAGGAATCATGACAGCTCTAAACACAACACTACTGATGAGAAGTGGGTTAACCTGAGAAACTATAGGAAGGCCAAAGGCTTGTGTTTCATTTGTGGCGAGAAGTGGTCTAAGGATCATCAATGCAAACCGACAGTGTAGTTACATGTAGTGCAAGAGTTAATTGAGCAACTCCAGGGCTCAATTACAACTTCTCCTGACAACACCGACAGTGATTCAGATAATCTCATGCTTATTTCAGCGGCTGCCTGTGAACAGGGACCTACCACCATGTCTTTTAAGTTGTCTGTGCAGATGCAAGGCACCTTTATGCAGTTTTTGGTTGATTCTGGCAGTACTCATTCGTTCATCAATAACAAGTGGCTCTCCATTTTGAGCAATGTTAAAGCAATCAAGCCAGTGTCTGTTTCAGTTGCAGGTGGTGGTAAACTCCAGTGTGATAAACAGGTCAAACAGTGTCTGTGGAACTGCCAAGGTAATGAGTTCTACACTGATTTCAGGTTGCTGCAATTGGGAAATTATGATGGAATATTGGGGCTGGACTGGCTCGCTCACCACAGCCCTATGCAAGTTGACTGGGAACAGAAGTGGTTGTCTTTCCAATACAAGGCTAAAATTGTTACACTACAAGGGGAGCTGCCAGAGGAGTGTGCCTACACAGTCATTGCAATATATGCCACAAAGACTACAGAAATTACTTCATATCAACCTGAAATCCAAGCCTTATTGGACAAATATCAGGAGGTGTTCTCTGATCCTGTTGGACTGCCACCCAGGAGAGAATTTGATCACTCCATTCCTTTAGTACCAGGACCTCGGCCAGTTTCCATTAGGCCATACCGAATTGCTCCATATTTGAAGACTGAGATGGAAAAACAAGTTGCTGAGTTACTCAAGAATGGATTGATCCGGCCCAGTAAGAGTCCTTTCTCTTCACCTGCTCTCATGGTCAAAAAGGAGGAAGACACATGGAGGCTAGTAATTGATTTCAGACATGTGAATGCACTAACTGTCAAAGCTAAGTATCCAATTCCAGTGATTGAAGAATTGTTAGAGGAATTAGCAGGAGCTCGCTGGTTTTCAAAACTTGATCTCAAGGGTGGTTACCACCAAATCAGGCTGGCTACAGGGGAAGAATTTAATACTGCCTTCCAAACTCACTGTGGACACTATGAGTTCCTAGTTTTGGCCTTTGGTTTAACAGGTGGCCCTAATACTTTCCAAGGATCCATGAATAGTGACTTAGCCCCAGTATCCAAGGAATGTGCGGTGGTATATTTTGATGATATCCTAGTGTTTAGCAAAACATACCTGGATCACTTAAAGCATTTGGAGCAGGTTTTGAGTATTCTGCAAGAGAAACAGTGGAAAGTGAAGCTGAGCAAGTGTGCATTTGCCCAACAAGAAATTGCTTTTGTGGGCCATGTCATCAGTGATAAAGGTGTCTCAACTGATAGTTCGAAAATTGTTACTATCCAGGAGTGGCCCACTCCAGCCAATGTGAAGGAGGTCAGGGGATTTTTGGGCCTAAGTGGTTATTACAGAAAATTCATCAGAAACTATGGCATCATTAGTAAACCCTAGACAGATCTCCGTAAGAAGGGGGTGCCTTTCCTGTGGACCTCAGTCACTGAGACTGCTTTCTCTACACTTAAACAGGCACTCACTAGTGCTCCAGTCTTGGCCCTGCCTGATTATTCTAAGCAATTTGTTGTGGAAACAGATGCATGCGATGTGGGGATAGGTGCTGTGCTCATGCAAGAAGGTCACCCTGTAGCCTTTGTAAGTAGAGCATTGGGGCCAAGAAATAGAGGGTTGTCCATTTATGAAAAGGAATATTTGGCTATATTGCTAGCAGTGGACCATTGGAGGCCATATTTGCACTGCCAAGAGTTTGTCATCAGAACTGATCAAAAGAGCCTATGTAATTTGACTGAGCAGAGAATTCACACTCCTTGGCAGCAGAAAGCTTTAACAAAACTGATGGGCCTCAGTTACAAGATTGTCTATAAGAAAGGATTAGAGAATACTAATGCAGATGCTCTGTCCAGACGGCCACACAATGGTGATCAGCTGATGGCTATATCTTGTGCACAACCTGAGTGGTTAACAGAGATCCTCAACAGCTATACACAAGACCCTATTGCTCAAAACCTGCTACAACAGTTGGCTGTCCAACCTGCTTCTAAACCACATTATCAGTTAGTGCAAGGGCTCATCAAATACAAAGGAACAATTTGGATAGGCAATAACCCTACTCTGCACTCCAAAATTTGTCAAGCTTTCCATGACAGCCCTGTTGGTGGTCATTCAGGTTCCCCAGTAACATATAAAAGGATTCATGCCTTGTTCAAGTGGGTGGGTATGAAAAACTTTGTGAAACAGTATGTTCAATCATGCCTTGTTTGCCAGCAGGCTAAACCAGAAAGGGTAGCTTACCCAGGTTTGCTCTCTCCTCTGCCAGTGCCAACTAGAGCTTGGGATACAGTAACCATGGATTTCATTTCCGGTTCGCCTCATTCTGACCAGTTTGACTGCATCATGGTTGTGATTGATAAGTTCACGAAGTATGGCCATTTTATACCAGTGAAACACCCTTACAATGCACAGAAAATTGCAGAACTGTTCTTGGATAACATCTACAAACTACACGGTATGCCCCGGCTGATTTTTTCAGACAGGGATCCGGTTTTCACTAGTTAGTTCTGGCAGTTGTTGGTCAAAAGAACTGGTACTACACTTAATATGAGCTCAGCTTACCATCCTGAAACAGACGGGCAAACGGAGCGTGTTAACCAACAAGTGGAGTGTTTCCTCCATTGCTTTATCAGCGCACATCCAAGGAAATGGGCACGTTGGATTGCCCTTTGTGAATTCTGGTACAATACAAACTGGCATTCGGCTCTGAACAAGTCCCCGTTTGAGGTGTTGTATGGTCACAATCCTCGTTACTTTGGCATCTCAGTTTCAGATACAGTAGCCCCAGTTGATCTTCATCAATGGCTGGAAGCTAGAGCAGTGGTTCAACAGTCTGTTCATCAGCACTTGCTTCGCACCCAGCAGCGGATGAAAGCGCAAGCTGATAAGAAGAGGACTGAGCGTGCCTTTACTGTTGGAGATCTAGTCTTTCTCAAACTGCAACCTTATGTACAAGCGACAGTGGCCCATTGTGCTAATCACAAGTTGGCTTTCAAATTCTTTGGTCCATTTGAGGTGCTGGAGAAGATTGGTGAAGTCGCTTACAAGCTACAATTACCCGAAGCTAGCAAGATACACCCTGTCTTCCATGTGTCCCAACTGAAGAAATTCATTCCTCCAAATCACCAGGTATCTAGCTCACTTCCTGCTAATCACAAGGCTACTTGGGAGGACAAGGACTCACTCCAGCAGATGTTTCCGCGGGCACCGGCTTGGGGGCAAGCCGCTTCTCAAGAAGGGGGGAATGTCAACAGCTCCAGCACTGCGACTGGTGTCAAGGGTGATCAAGTCAAGGCACAAAGGATTACAACTCCAGCTCGTGGGCCGGAGGCCCGGCCCACTCGTCACCGTAACCTTCCCCAGTGGCTTGCAGGCCCAGACTGGACCCGTTAACGGGGTGTAACGATAGCCTTCTTATTGGCGTGTGTGTGTGTGACTGAGACTCGGGATTGAACTGGTGGCTTCGGCCAGACTACTGTATCTCGCTGTGAGGGAGGATGGGAGGAATATTCATGGCTATGGCCGAATCCCGGTGAAATCCGGCCGGCGCTTACACGGAGTGGTCTGCCATTGAGGCCACGATCATCCGATGGTTCTACCAGACCGTCCTGGCTGCCTTCCTCATCTGCTGCCCCATGCCATGCTCTGCGGGCATCCGAAGTAACAATAACACCAGCGGCACTAATTGCACTCGATCGTGTTGTACATGTAAACTAAGTACGTACGTTTGGTTTCCGGGCGTACTACGGTTCTTACGGCGGGCCTCCGGCGCCGCAGGGCGGACGGCCGGTCCACGCGGGGTGCCCTTGGTGCGGCCCTGCCGCTCCTCAGCCGCCAACGCCGGTGGTGGCAACCGCGCAAGACCGAACCGCTGCCGCGGATCAGCAGGGGCGCGGACGCCGTCTGTTATCTGCCGAGTGAAAAGCTACCAGCCTTGGCGCTGAGGAACTGAAGAAATAAGCTCGCCGTCAACTGTTATCTAACATTGACGCTATGTCTAATATGTTTGCCGTTTTGGGCATTATCATCTTATTTTCTTTGCAATAAAGTTGCATGTGACTCTCAGCAAGAAGATAGTCCATGGCTCCATGCCTGCTGGAAGTATTTACAGCATGTATGAGGTTATAGGTGACATAAATACGGATCTAATATATATAAATATGAGGCCTGGAATAATATAGTAGACACAATGTATCATGTATTCAATTCTTGTCTTATATTTATCTCTTTCTATCTTACAGTAATACCTCCATCCCAAAATAAATGTGTGACTCAATTTAACAGTAACATTGCACTAAAGTTAGTACAAAATTGAGTAACTTATTTTGGAAGGGAGGGAGTATCTACTAATTGGATAGACCAATGATGGTTCCACATTAATCCTGAAAAAACAAGCAAAAGTATCGAATCGATCTAGACTAGGGAGTGCATGCGCTCTGGTTTTGTCTAAGGCCTCCCATTTTTTGGAAATTGACCGCCTCCCCCACCCCCACCCCACTCAGGTGCGATGCATGCCACATCATCATACAATTATGGATGGGATAATGTCCACCTCAACATTCAATCATGCATGGGAAAAATATCACAAAAAAGTTATTGGGGAGGGGGGGGGGGGGGGGTGGCGAGCGACAATGGCATAGACGACGCTAGAGGTTCCGGCGGCCTCAGAGGCCATTCCTTCGGTACCCCGTGTAGTTTTGATTTATTTTTTATTTCGTTCGGTTAGGTTGAAACTTTTTAAAAATCATCCTTTTCATTTGTAATATATCAAAACACATATTTGCAACTTATATTGTCAAAATATTTCATTATATATGAGAGAAGTATGAAATGGAATGGACAAAATATCTAGACTTTAATGATGCTCAAAAAACTCCATCGAGAAAGAAAAGAACCGAGGATCAATACTGTATATACAATACCCGAAGGGAAATATACCAGCAGGAAAGGTTAAAAACAAAATAAAAACAAATTTTATCAGTGCTTCACTTTATTCCTTGGGCCCATTTCGGGTTTTCGAGGTTTGTGTTCTTGGGTGCGTGTCCACCACCCGAATGATTGCCCTCGAAAAAAAAACACCCGAATGATCTTGCGGACGAGGTCGTTCCCGGCGAGCTAGCTGCGTCACCGCGTGTGCATGTCCCACACCAACCGCCGACTAAATGATGGCTCACTGACTGTACTACGTGAGTACTAGTACGAACTGTTCCCAATCCCTTATTAATCAACAGCCGGAAGTAGTCGTACTAGTACAAGTGGGGGTAATCTGCCGCGTAGTTGCTAGGTATCTATGAGGAATCTTAATTTGTTATACGGTGCTAGTTGCTTTAGAGACCAAGTCTGTCTATACAAACTACGGAATAATGCAAATTAGTGAACCTATGGCACACTAGAATGTTAATTACTGAACACTGTACTTGAACCCAACTTAAATTATACATCCTCCGTTCATATTAGCTCAAGGGAGTATAGTATAAGTTGGGTTTAAGTATAAGTTTTACTAAATTAGTGACAATTAATATGAAAATGGAGAGAGATTATTTTGAGCCTAGCTAGGCACTTGATCTACGTCCCTCTCGCCTTCCCGGGCAGGGCCGACATCCGCCGTTAGTGGCAGAGCGCCTGCTCCCCGGGCATGGTGGTGTTGAGTACCCCTCTATCCAGATTTATAAGTCACACACGGGCTTTTCGGTCGTCAATTTGAATAGCAAAACATGTGTTATATGGTACCAAAAATATATCATTGACGTTAGTTCTTTTCCAGTTGGTAAACAGGGAAATTGGACCTTTTCCAAATACCATAACAACTACGAAAGATACATATTCTGGCTTCCTCCTCGAGTTTCTGTCGGGCATCAATGCTGCTCTTCAAGTGGCCTAATTAGGCTTGTGTTCCCCGTGAACACTCTGATGGACAATACACTTCACATGGTGGAGAGTCAATTGCAAAAAACTACCACATTTGTGGCTTGGTTTGCGGAAAACCACCAAGTCGGTAATCCGTTGCAAAAAAACACCGTGATTTCACTAAACTCTTTGCAAAAAGCACCGATTGAGTGATTTGGCCCGTTTGATCACTTTCTGACAAGTGGGACCAGAATGTAAGGAAGTGTGTTAGTAAAAATATTACATACACACCCCTAGGTCTAAAAATAACAAGCAATCAGCCCCAACTCCCAATCCCCTGCCCCCCATCTGATCAGGAGGAGGCAACCGCCACGTGCCCTCGCAGCCGCCGTCGGCTCCCGTCGCCGCGCTGTAAGCCCACCCGCCGCCATCCCTCCATGGCGCGGACGCTTTGAGCCGCCATGCCCTGCTCCTACCCGAGGACATCTTGAGCCGCCGTGCGCAGATCAGATGAGGGCCTCGTCCGCTCGCTCGAATCCGTCGTCGTTGAGCTCGGTTGCAGTCGGATCCGTCGATATGAGGTGCTGCAGCCACGGCCGCATCCGCGCTGGCGTCGGTGCCCTTCACCTGGAGGAAGTTGAGGTAGGGCGCCCTCAACTTCCGCGCTAGCGTCGGCGCCCTCTGGTTTGAGCTCGTCCTCCTTCGTGGAGAAGGGCGACGCCGCGACGGAAACATCTTGTCGAGCAGGTGGACTCAGCTCGTCCCCTCCTCCCCCTCCACCCCTGCCCTTGACCACATCTTGTCGAGCAGGTGAACTGCTGCCCCTCCGCCTTGGTTTCCGCCATGTGCTCGACGTCGACGACCCGGCCGCCACCGTCGCTGCAGCACCGGTAGGCCAACGCCTCGGAAATGCACGCACTGCAGCCGCCTCCTCGTCATCCGCCGCGGCCGTAGCCGTCTCCGACGCCTACGACGGCGTCATCGTGCGTACCGGACGGCAGGGCCAGTGCACAGCGGTTGTCCACACCGGGGATCTGATTGCGTTTTTTTGTAAATATCTAGGGGTGTGTGTGCTAATTTTTTGCCAGTTAAGCTCCTTACAATCCGGCCCCACTTGATCAAACGGGCAAATCACTCAGTCAGTGCTTTTTGCAAAGAGTTTAGTGAAATCACGGTGTTTTTTGCAACGGATTACTGACTTGGTGGTTTTCCGCAAACCAAGCCACAAATGTGGTAGTTTTTTGCAATTGACTCCATGGTGGAGGACTGGGGGTAGTCTGGTGTCTTCGCGAATGCTCCAACGGTGGTGATGACAATGTCGGTGAGGAGATTCAAGACAAGAAGGATGCATACGAAAACCACCAAGGAGTTTTTTGCAACGGATTACCGACTTGGTGGTTTTCCGCAAACCAAGCCACAAATGTGGTAGTTTTTTGCAATTGACTCCATGGTGGAGGACTGGGGGTAGTCTGGTGTCTTCGCGAATGCTCCAACGGTGGTGATGACAATGTCGGTGAGGAGATTCAAGACAAGAAGGATGCATACGAAAGATGAAGCTTGCGCACTAAGGACAGCGGTGCTCAGGCTGTTGGAAATATGCCCTAGAGGCAATAATAAATGGTTATTATTATATTTCTTTGTTCATGATAATCGTCTATTGTTCATGCTATAATTGTATTGTCCGGAAATCGTAATACATGTGTGAATGCCTAGACCACAATGTGTCCCTAGTAAGCCTCTAGTTGACTAGCTCGTTGATCAACAGATAGTCATGGTTTCCTGACTATGGACATTGGATGTCATTGATAACGGGATCACATCATTGGGAGAATGATGTGATGGACAAGACCCAATCTTAAGCATAGCATAAAAGATCGTGTAGTTTTGTTTGCTAGAGCTTTTCCAATGTCAAGTATCTTTTCCTTAGACTATGAGATCGTGCAACTCCCGGATACCGTAGGAGTGCTTTGGGTGTGCCAAACGTCACAACGTAACTGGGTGACTATAAAGGTGCACTACGGGTATCTCCGAAAGTGTCTGTTGGGTTGGCACGGATCGAGACTGGGATTTGTCACTCCGTGTGACGGAGAGGTATCTCTGGGCCCACTCGGTAATGCATCATCATAATGAGCTCAATGTGACTAAGGCGTTAGTCACGGGATCATGCATTGCGGTATGAGTAAAGAGACTTGCCGGTAACGAGATTGAACAAGGTATTGGGATACCGACGATCGAATCTCGGGCAAGTAACATACCGATTAACAAAGGGAATTGCATACGGGATTGATTGAATCCTCGACACCGTGGTTCATCCGATGAGATCATCGTGGAACATGTGGGAACCAACATGGGTATCCAGATCCCGCTGTTGGTTATTGACCGGAGAGGCGTCTCGGTCATGTCTGCATGTCTCCCGAACCCGTAGGGTCTACACACTTAAGGTTCGGTGACGCTAGGGTTGTAGAGATATGTGTATGCGGAAACCCGAAAGTTTTTCGGAGTCCCAGATGAGATCCCGGACGTCACGAGAGGTTCCAAAATGGTCCGGAGGTGAAGAATTATATATAGGAAGTCAAGTTTCGGCCACCGGGAAAGTTTCGGGGGTTACCGGTATTGTACCGGGACCACCGGAAGGGTCCCGGGGGTCCACCGGGTGGGGCCACCTATCCCGGAGGGCCCCGTGGGAAGGGAACCAGCCCCTAGTGGGCTGGGCGCCCCCATGGGCCTCCCCCCCATGCGCCTAGGGTTGCAAACCCTAGGGTGGGGGGCTTCCCACTTGCCTTGGGGGGCAGGGCACCCCCTTGGCCGCCGCCCCCCCCACCCTAGATGGGGTTTGGCCGGCGCCCCCCCCTCCCAGGGGGCCTATATAGAGGGGGGGGAGGGAGGGCAGCAACATCTAAGCCTTGGGCGCCTCCCTCCTCCCCTGCTACACCTCTCTCTCTCTCTCGTAGAAGCTCGGCGAAGCCCTGCCAGCATCCCGCTACATCCACCACCACGCCGTCGTGCTGCTGGATCTCCATCAACCTCTCCTTCCCCCTTGCTGGATCAAGAAGGAGGAGACGTCGCTGCACCGTACGTGTGTTGAACGCGGAGGTGCCGTCCGTTCGGCACTCGGTCATCGGTGATTTGAATCACGGCGAGTACGACTCCGTCAACCTCGTTCATTGGAACGCTTCCGCTCGCGATCTACAAGGGTATGTAGATGCACCCCTTTCCCCTCGTTGTTAGTATACTCCATAGATGGATCTTGGTGAGCGTAGGAAAATTTTAAAATTCTGCTACGATTCCCAACAGTGGCATCATGAGCCAGGCCTATGCGTAGTTACTATGCACGAGTAGAACACAAAGTAGTTGTGGGCGTTGATGTTGCCAATTCTTCTTGCCGCTACTAGTCTTATCTTGTTTCGGCGGTATTGTGGGATGAAGCGGGCCGGACCTACCTTACAAGTACGCTTACGTGAGATAGGTTCCACCGACTGACAGGCACTAGTTGCATAAGGTGGCTAGCGGGTGTCTGTCTCTCCTACTTTAGTCGGAACGGATTCGATGAAAAGGGTCCTTATGAAGGGTAAATAGAAATTGGCAAACCACGTTGTGGTCATACGTAGGTAAGAAACGTTCTTGCTAGAAACCTACAAGCCACGTAAAAACTTGCAACAACAATTAGAGGACGTCTAACTTGTTTTTGCAGCATGTGCTATGTGATGTGATATGGCCAGAAGATGTGATGAATGATATATGTGATGTATGAGATTGATCATATTCTTGTAATAGGAATCACGACTTGCATGTCGATGAGTATGACAACTGGCAGGAGCCATAGGAGTTGTCTTTATTATTTTGTATGACCTGCGTGTCATTGAATAACGCCATGTAAATTACTTTACTTTGTTGCTAAACGCGTTAGCCATAGAAGTAGAAGTAATCGTTGGCGTGACGACTTCATGAAGACACAATGATGGAGATCATGATGATGGAGATCATGGTGTCATGCCGGTGACGAAGATGATCATGGTGCCCCGAAGATGGAGATCAAAGGAGCATAATGATATTGGCCATATCATGTCACTATTTGATTCCATGTGATGTTTATCATATTTTTGCATCTTATTTGCTTAGAACGACGGTAGTAAGTAAGATGATCCCTTATGATAATTTCAAGAAAAGTGTTCCCCCTAACTGTGCACCGTTGCGAAGGTTCGTTGTTTCGAAGCACCACATGATGATCGGGTGTGATAGATTCTAACGTTCGAATACAACGGGTGTTGACGAGCCTAGCATGTACAGACATGGCCTCGGAACACACGCAATACACTTAGGTTGACTTGACGAGCCTAGCATGTACAGACATGGCCTCGGAACACGGAGGACCGAAAGGTCGAGCATGAGTCGTATAGAAGATACGATCAACATGGAGATGTTCACCGATCTTGACTAGTCCGTCTCACGTGATGATCGGACACGGCCTAGTTAACTCGGATCATGTTTCACTTAGATGACTAGAGGAATGTCTATCTGAGTGGGAGTTCATTAAATAATTTGATTAGATGAACTTAATTATCATGAACTTAGTCTAAAATCTTTACACTATGTCTTGTAGATCAAATGGCCAACATTGTCCTCAATTTCAACGCGTTCCTAGAGAAAACCAAGCTGAAAGATGATGGCAGCAACTATACGGACTGGGTCCGGAACCTGAGGATCATCCTCATAGTAGCCAAGAAATATTATGTCTTAGAAGCACCGCTAGGTGATGCACCAATCCCACAGAACCAAGACGTTATGAACGCTTGGCAGCAGCGTGCTGATGATTACTCCCTCGTTCAGTGCGGCATGCTTTACAGCCTAGAACCGGGTCTCCAAAAGCGTTTTGAGAAACATGGAGCATATGAGTTGTTCGAGGAGCTGAAATTAGTCTTCCAAGCTCATGCCCGGGTCGAGAGATATGAAGTCTCCGACAAGTTCTTCAGCTGTAAAATGGAGGAAAATAGTTCTGTAAGTGAGCACATACTCAGAATGTCTGGGTTGCACAACCGCTTGACTCAGCTGGGAGTTAATCTCCCGGATGACGCGGTCATTGACAGAATCCTTCAGTCGCTTCCACCAAGCTTCAAGAGCTTTGTGATGAACTACAATATGCAGGGGATGGAAAAGACCATTCCTGAGGTATATTCGATGCTGAAATCAGCGGAGGTGGAAATCAGAAAAGAACATCAAGTGTTGATGGTGAATAAAACCACTAAGTTCAAGAAGGGCAAGAAGAACTTCAAGAAGGACGGCAAGGGAGTTGCCGCGCCCGGTAAACCAGTTACCGGGAAGAAGTCAAAGAATGGACCCAAGCCTGAAAGTGAGTGCTTTTATTGCAAGGGAAGTGGTCACTGGAAGCGGAACTGCCCCAAATACTTAGCGGACAAGAAGAAGGTCGGCAACACCAAAGGTATATGTGATATACATGTAATTGATGTGTACCTTACCAGTACTCGTAGTAGCTCCTGGGTATTTGATACCGGTGCGGTTGCTCATATTTGTAACTCAAAACAGGAACTACGGAATAAACGGAGACTGGCAAAGGACGAGGTGACGATGTGCGTCGGGAATGGTTCCAAGGTCGATGTGATCGCCGTCGGCACGCTACCTCTGCATCTACCTACGGGATTAGTTTTAAACCTCAATAATTGTTATTTAGTGCCAGCTTTGAGCATGAACATTGTATCTGGATCTCGTTTAATTCGACATGGCTACTCATTTAAATCCGAGAATAATGGTTGTTCTATTTATTTGAGAGATATGTTTTATGGTCATGCCCCGCTGGTCAATGGTTTATTTTTGATGAATCTCAAACGTGATGTTACACATGTTCATAGTGTGAATACCAAAAGATGTAAAGTTGATAACGATAGTCCCACATACTTGTGGCACTGCCGCCTTGGTCACATTGGTGTCAAGCGCATGAAGAAGCTCCATGCAGATGGACTTTTGGAGTCTCTTGATTACGAATCATTTGACACGTGCGAACCATGCCTCATGGGTAAGATGACCAAGACTCCGTTCTCCGGAACAATGGAGCGAGCGACCAACTTATTGGAAATCATACATACCGATGTGTGCGGTCCAATGAGTGTTGAGGCTCGCGGAGGATATCATTATGTTCTCACTCTCACTGATGACTTAAGTAGATATGGGTATGTCTACCTAATGAAACACAAGTCTGAAACCTTTGAAAAGTTCAAGGAATTTCAGAGTGAGGTTGAGAATCAACGTGACAGGAAAATAAAATTCTTACGATCAGATCGTGATGGAGAATATTTAACTCACGAATTTGGTACACACTTAAGGAAATGTGGAATAGTTTCACAACTCACGCCGCCTGGAACACCTCAGAGAAATGGTGTGTCCGAACGTCGTAATCGCACTCTATTGGACATGGTGCGATCTATGATGTCTCTTACCGATTTACCGCTCTCATTTTGGGGCTATGCTTTAGAGACTGCCGCATTCACTTTAAATAGGGCTCCGTCTAAATCCGTTGAGACGACACCGTATGAATTATGGTTTGGGAAGAAACCTAAGCTGTCGTTTCTAAAAGTTTGGGGATGCGATGCTTATGTCAAGAAACTTCAACCTGAAAAGCTCGAACCCAAATCGGAGAAATGCGTCTTCATAGGATACCCTAAGGAAACCATTGGGTATACCTTCTACCTCAGATCCGAAGGCAAGATCTTCGTTGCCAAGAACGGGTCCTTTCTGGAGAAGGAGTTTCTCTCGAAAGAATTGAGTGGGAGGAAAGTGGAACTTGATGGGGTGATAGTCACCCCTTCCGTACCGGAAAGTAGTGCAGCGCGGGAAGATGTTCCTGTGGTGCCTACACCGACTGGGGAAGAAGTTAATGATGATGATCATGAAGCTTCGGATCAAGTTGCCACTGAACTTCGTAGGTCCACAAGGACACGTTCCGCACCAGAGTGGTACGGCAACCCTGTCCTGGAAATCATGTTGTTAGACAACGGTGAACCTTCGAACTATGAAGAAGCGATGGCGGGCCCGGATTCCGACAAATGGCTAGAAGCCATGAAATCCGAGATAGGATCCATGTATGAAAACGAAGTATGGACTTTGACTGACTTGCCTGATGATCGGCGAGCCATAGAAAATAAATGGATCTTTAAGAAGAAGACGGACGCGGATGGTAATGTGACCATCTACAAAGCTCGACTTGTCGCTAAGGGTTATCGACAAGTTCAAGGGGTTGACTACGATGAGACTTTCTCACCCGTAGCGAAGCTGAAGTCCGTCCGAATCATGTTAGCAATTGCCGCATACTATGATTATGAGATATGGCAGATGGACGTCAAAACGGCATTCCTTAACGGCTTCCTTAAGGAAGAGTTGTATATGATGCAGCCGGAAGGTTTTGTCGATCCTAAGAATGCTAACAAAGTATGCAAGCTCCAGCGCTCAATCTATGGGCTGGTGCAAGCATCTCGGAGTTGGAACATTCGCTTTGATGAGATGATCAAAGCGTTTGGGTTTACACAGACTTATGGAGAAGCCTGTGTTTACAAGAAAGTGAGTGGGAGCTCTGTAGCATTTCTCATATTATATGTGGATGACATACTATTGATGGGAAATGATATAGAATTCTTGGAAAGTATAAAGGCCTATTTGAATAAGTGTTTTTCAATGCAGGACCTTGGAGAAGCTGCTTATATATTAGGCATCAAAATCTATAGAGATAGATCAAGACGCCTCATTGGTCTTTCACAGAGTACATACCTTGACAAGATATTGAAGAAGTTTAATATGGATCAGTCCAAGAAGGGGTTCTTGCCTGTATTGCAAGGTGTGCAATTGAGCACTGCTCAATGCCCGACCACGGCAAAAGATAGAGAAGAGATGAGTGTCATCCCCTATGCCTCGAACATAGGGTCTATTATGTATGCCATGCTGTGTACCAGACCTGATGTAAACCTTGCCGTAAGTTTGGTAGGAAGGTACCAAAGTAATCCCGGCATGGAACACTGGACAGCGGTCAAGAATATCCTGAAGTACCTGAAGAGGACTAAGGACATGTTTCTCGTTTATGGAGGTGACGAAGAGCTCGTCGTAAAGGGTTACGTCGACGCTAGCTTCGACACAGATCTGGATGACTCGAAGTCACAAACCGGATACGTGTATATTTTGAATGGAGGAGCAGTAAGCTGGTGCAGTTGCAAGCAAAGCGTCGTGGCGGGATCTACATGTGAAGCGGAGTACATGGCAGCCTCGGAGGCAGCACAGGAAGCAGTCTGGATGAAGGAGTTCATTACCGACCTAGGGGTGATTCCCAATGCGTCGGGCCCAATGACTCTCTTCTGTGACAACACTGGAGCTATTGCCCTTGCGAAGGAGCCCAGGTTTCACAGGAAGACCAGGCATATCAAGCGTCACTTCAACTCCATTCGTGAAAGTGTTCAAAATGGAGACATAGATATTTGTAAAGTACATACGGACCTGAATGTAGCAGATCCGTTGACTAAACCTCTCCCTAGGGCAAAACATGATCAACACCAGGACGCAATGGGTGTTCGATTCATCACAATGTAACTAGATTATTGACTCTAGTGCAAGTGGGAGACTGTTGGAAATATGCCCTAGAGGCAATAATAAATGGTTATTATTATATTTCTTTGTTCATGATAATCGTCTATTGTTCATGCTATAATTGTATTGTCCGGAAATCGTAATACATGTGTGAATGCATAGACCACAATGTGTCCCTAGTAAGCCTCTAGTTGACTAGCTCGTTGATCAACAGATAGTCATGGTTTCCTGACTATGGACATTGGATGTCATTGATAACGGGATCACATCATTGGGAGAATGATGTGATGGACAAGACCCAATCTTAAGCATAGCATAAAAGATCGTGTAGTTTTGTTTGCTAGAGCTTTTCCAATGTCAAGTATCTTTTCCTTAGACTATGAGATCGTGCAACTCCCGGATACCGTAGGAGTGCTTTGGGTGTGCCAAACGTCACAACGTAACTGGGTGACTATAAAGGTGCACTACGGGTATCTCCGAAAGTGTCTGTTGGGTTGGCACGGATCGAGACTGGGATTTGTCACTCCGTGTGACGGAGAGGTATCTCTGGGCCCACTCGGTAATGCATCATCATAATGAGCTCAATGTGACTAAGGCGTTAGTCACGGGATCATGCATTGCGGTATGAGTAAAGAGACTTGCCGGTAACGAGATTGAACAAGGTATTGGGATACCGACGATCGAATCTCGGGCAAGTAACATACCAATTAACAAAGGGAATTGCATACGGGATTGATTGAATCCTCGACACCGTGGTTCATCCGATGAGATCATCGTGGAACATGTGGGAACCAACATGGGTATCCAGATCCCGCTGTTGGTTATTGACCGGAGAGGCGTCTCGGTCATGTCTGCATGTCTCCCGAACCCGTAGGGTCTACACACTTAAGGTTCGGTGACGCTAGGGTTGTAGAGATATGTGTATGCGGAAACCCGAAAGTTGTTCGGAGTCCCAGATGAGATCCCGAATGTCACGAGAGGTTCCGAAATGGTCCGGAGGTGAAGAATTATATATAGGAAGTCAAGTTTCGGCCACCGGGAAAGTTTCGGGGGTTACCGGTATTGTACCGGGACCACCGGAAGGGTCCCGGGGGTCCACCGGGTGGGGCCACCTATCCCGGAGGGCCCCGTGGGAAGGGAACCAGCCCCTAGTGGGCTGGGCGCCCCCATGGGCCTCCCCCCCATGCGCCTAGGGTTGCAAACCCTAGGGTGGGGGGCTTCCCACTTGCCTTGGGGGGCAGGGCACCCCCTTGGCCGCCGCCCCCCCCCCCCACCCTAGATGGGGTTTGGCCGGCGCCCCCCCCCCCCTCCCAGGGGGCCTATATAGAGGGGGGGGGGGAGGGAGGGCAGCAACATCTAAGCCTTGGGCGCCTCCCTCCTCCCCTGCTACACCTCTCTCTCTCGTAGAAGCTCGGCGAAGCCCTGCCAGCATCCCGCTACATCCACCACCACGCCGTCGTGCTGCTGGATCTCCATCAACCTCTCCTTCCCCCTTGCTGGATCAAGAAGGAGGAGACGTCGCTGCACCGTACGTGTGTTGAACGCGGAGGTGCCGTCCGTTCGGCACTCGGTCATCGGTGATTTGAATCATGGCGAGTACGACTCCGTCAACCTCGTTCATTGGAACGCTTCCGCTCGCGATCTACAAGGGTATGCAGATGCACTCCTTTCCCCTCGTTGCTAGTATACTCCATAGATGGATCTTGGTGAGCGTAGAAATTTTTTAAAATTCTGCTACGATTCCCAACACAGGCATCGTGTGGGGGAGGGACATAGGATATAGAGGAGCTCTATTTGTGGGTTGGAGAAGCTCTGAGTAGCCCATGCATGCGCCAGGATTAGGGCATGGTTGAGGAAAACACAAGAAGGGGACATCCGCTAGGGAAAAAACCTAGTCCGAGGAGAAGATGGAGGAAGGAGGCAAAAAAAAAACTACTCCTTGTGTTTCAGAATATAAGGTCAACCATTTCAAAATGTTTGATCAAGATTGTAGAGTAAAATACAACATCTATACCTAATACATAAATTTTAAAACTACTTTTCATGATAGATAAAACACTCCGTTCACAATGTAGACACGTTTGAGTTTATTTATTCGCTCATTTCAGTCCATATTTGATCCATACTAATTAAAATATTCAATTTTGTTTCTCGAACGGCATCACAATTTCTTGGGGTAAACCAACAAACAAAACCTTCGATACAAAGGCTTTATTCGCCGTTTAGTTAATTCTCACTGGTTCTCCGTCGGATGAGGCTTAAGCGTGCCATGGACATTGGCTCATGGCTGCGTATCACCACCAGCGCCTCCTCGAGGTTGGCCACCACCTTCGACATGTCCGGCCGGCCCATCCGCGACAGGCAGATGCAGCGCTTCGCCGTGTCCGCCACGATCTCCAGCGCCTCCGTCTGCGGCAGCGTCGGGTCCAGCGACGGGCGACGGTCCAGCACATCCTTCAGCGCTAGCTTACCGTTCCGTATGGAGTCCAGCTGCAGGGTGGCCGGATCCTCGCCCATCAGCGCCTCTAGCATCACCACCCCGAAGCTGTACACGTCGCTGGTCGTGCTCACGCGCTTCGTGCGGCTGTACTCCGGGTCGATGTACCCGTGCGTGCCGACGACCTCCTCGACGAGCTGGCCGCCGCGCTCCTCGCCTGCCGCTTGGTACACCGCCGCGCCGAAGCCGGACAGGCGCGGCGTCCAGTTCGCGTCCAGGAGGATGTTGGACGAGCTGACGTTGCGGTGGATGACCACCGGCTGCGCGCCGCAGTGCAGGTACTGGATGGCCCGGGACGCGCCCAGCAGCGCCGCGACGCGAGTCCTCCAGGGCGCCGCCGTCACCGGCGACGAGCGAACACGCTGCAGGTGGTCTCTGAGCGTAACGTTGCTGATATGCTCGTAGACGAACATGCGGTCATCCTCCTCCTCGCACCAGCCGACGAGGCGCACGATGTGGTCGTGGCGGAGGCGGAAGGTGATCACGAGCTCCGGCACGAACGTCTCATGCGGCCTGTGCTTGTCCAGCACCTTAACGGCCACCTCCGGGCCGTCGTGGAGACGGCCCTTGTACACCGCCCCCGAGCAACCTTGGCCGAGCTTCTCGGCAAAGTTGCTGGTCGCCGTTACAATCTCCGCCCACGTGAACATGTAAGGGTAATCAGGAAACACCGTCAGAGTCTGCAGGGAGGCAGAGGTGGAGCCCGGCGGCGGCACAGTGATCGTGGTCGGCACCCCGTTGTGTTGGGGACTGATTCGAGCGAGGTGGCTGGTGATGGCGGCATAGTTGACCATGGGGAAGAGGCTGAGAAGGAAGTAGATCCTGTCATTGACTTCCCTGAAGCTATCGGCGTGGTGGCGGGCACCGAAGAACTGGTTGGCGGCGCTTCGGTTCTGGCAGGCAAGGACGAGCTCGTGCGCCTTGCCCAGCGCCGTGCGCAGCTCCTTGAGTGGCCGCTCCACCACCGGGTCCGCCTGCGGCAGGCGAGACAGCACGTCGCCGATGATGGAGAGGCGGAGCGCGAGGTGCTCGCACTCCTGCTTGTTCTGGCGCGCCGTCGCCACCGCGCGAATGATCCTGGAGACGAGGCCGGTCGCCTGCTCGATGAGCTGTGCGACCGCGGCCACATTCGCCACGACCGCCAACGCCATGATCGATGACTCACTGCAGGTGCACTACGACGACTACGAGTACGTTCCCCTAGTAGCCAGTAGTACTATGCTAGTGCGAGTACAAGGAAGAGGATTGGAGGTAGCCTTTTTATCAGCGTGCGCACGAGCT